>NC_133802.1:12636746-12809246 GCF_043250625.1 Sebastes fasciatus | reverse complement strand
TACACTCTGCAACAAATGTAAAATTATCTCAAAATGTATGTTATGCAGTGAACTATCATATTGCATTTTGACAATTGAACCCACAAAATGTAATTTCATTCACTTTTATCACAAGAACACACTTATTATTGTGTTTTTCTAAATATATGCAAACTGTATTTCTTTCCTGCCTATAGAATGCTCTCGCTTCATAATCTCAAAATCCACAGTATCAGAAATTATTTTTGAAAACATTAGACGCATGAAATAATGCAAAATGTCAAAAATAATGAATTAAATTTACATCTACATTCTGCAACAAATGTAAAATGATCCCAAAATGTATGTTATGCAATGATCATATTGCATTTTGACAATTGAACCCACAAAATGTAATTTCATTCACCCTTATCAAGAACACACATATTATTGTTTTTTGTAGATAAACATATGAAAACTGTATTTTTTTCCTGCCTATAGCATGCTCGCTTAAAAATCTCAAAACCCACATTGCACTAACAGGTCCTTGTACCTTTAATTCTGATGCATGCCGGGAATAGTAGTACATAACGAAGACTGGAACAACACAAGTATAGCAAAATAAAACTACATCTCCCATAATTCCTTTCTCTCTCCACTTTCTGTTGGTTACAAACAGCAATGGAGTCGCTCGGAGAAGATGCAGACTCTCCTAAGTCTGCTGCTGCTCCTGGAGACCAAGTAGAGACTAAACCCGCCGCTGTGTCGTTTGGTTTCACTAAAACAGTCAGCAAGTTTAAACCTTCGACCACCGACGCTGTGCTGAAGAAAGATGAGAGAGATTACTTGATTGGAATTGACGGGAAAGAACTGCAAAGGTAGGTTTCTTATGCTAATGCTAACTAGCACACCGGTATCAGTTAATACACAGGTTAGCAGTAGAGTCACAGTTAGATACACTTTACCGCTCTGATATAACTACCAGCTGACTATTACACTGTTAGACGTTGTTAGCTAATGTGAAATAGGTGTACACAGTGAATAAGTGTTGTTTTGAAGCGGCCCTGCTAACAGTTAGCTAGTGTAATGGAAACTGTCAACATTACAAGATGAGTCTTAATGAATGTTGAAATCAAGATCTCAAACAGATGAAGTTTCTTTGTTGTATTTTATTCTTGCAAGAAAAAGCACTGGTTATACAGAGTCACACAAAGTCTGCAGAAGAGTGCACTGCATTAGAGATTATTACAATGTGATTATATAGAAATCTACAACAGGGACTGTGAGAAAAGGAGTTTGTTTTACTCAGATAAGGAGTTGTTTTACTCGGATAAGGAGTTGTTTTACTCAGTGTCCCAGTAAAAGTCAACACTCAGTGCTTTCCCACTTCATGAGACGAAGAGTACACAGACAGTAACTTTCCACTGTTGCATAAAGAGACAGCACTACATACAATGTAATGTTCCATTACACTAGTTACCTCTCTATAACTTCACTCTCTCTTTGTGCTGCAGTTCAAAACCATCTGAGAAGCCAAAAGAGCTCATCATCCCTCTGATCCAGAAGAACCGCTGGCACCGACCGGACCGAGCCGCCCACAGCGAGGCCAGTGGAGGCAAAACACCTCAAGAAACAACTCAAGACACTGACTCTGTGGAGTCTCAGGCTGTCAAGGAACTGATTGAAGGTGTGTACATTTAGAATAAGATAAGATAAGATGAACCTTTTATTAATCCCCGGAGGGAAATTCAGGTGTCAAAGCAGCAACATCAGCAAACAGAGTGAAACACAGGAGAGGTAAAAGTATACACAAATTATAAAGACAATAAATAGAGATATAAAAGATACAGAGTGAATGGGTGAACATAGTGTGTGCAGTCCGTCAATAAATAAATGTAATATGTACATATGTGCAGTCTATTATAATAATAATAATCTATATATAAGATAAGATAAGATATTCTTTTATTAGTCCCGCAGTGGGGAAATTCGCAGTGTACAGCAGCAAAGGGGATAGTGCAAAAAACAAGATTCATCAGCTAACACGGTATAAAAAAAGAGCTAAACAAAGTGTAGCAAAATATGAAACATTTAAATAGAAGGAAGTATAAAAATAGGAGCAGTATATACAGTATTGACAATAAACAGACTATTAACAAAATTGCACAAGTGGAAAATGATATTGCACAGTGAGAATGAAATGAAATTCCACCTAAACATTTTGCACAGTATGAATTACACCTTAGTAGAAAGAAAGATAATGATATTGCACAGTCATTATACAGTATAGTGCAGTTATTGTCAGTTTTTGGTGTGTAAATGTAAGTGGTCTACTGGGAGCAGTGCTGGTTGTGGAGTCTGACAGCTGCAGGAAGGAAGGACTTGCGATAGCTCTCCTTCACACACTTCGGGTGGAGCAGCCTGTCGCTGAAGGAGCTCTCCAGTGCTGAGATGGTGTCCTGCATGGGGTGGGAGTCATTCTCCATCATGGATGACAGCTTAGCCATCATCCTCCTCTCTCCCACCACCTCCACTGTGTCGAGGGGGCATCCCAGGACAGAGCTGATATGGTGTAGTGTGTGTATGCTTGTTGTGAATGTTATTATCTCTCATACAAAGCTCCTTATACATCTCCAATTTGTGCTTGTAGACTCCCGGAGGCAGCTTGAGCAGTGGCAGAATGGCCCCCAGTCAGAAACCAACGCGAACCTCGCCATCCCCCTGTTGATGCAGAACAAAGTGCCTGACGGCTTTGAGGATGGAGACCATGTGAAAGTGGATCTACGGCCTGAATCTGTAAGTATCGATACCAATTGTGTGACAGAGACACTCACTAATCTGAAGCAGAGGTGCACAACAAAGCATGTGTGCTTGTTGCAGTGATTGGGTCAGAAAAAATATCATTCTTGATGTGATCTTTTGGTTGAAGTCTTGTATGATAAAAAATACTTTCTAATACCCTGTTTAAAGACAGGTTTTGGAAATATACTTTTTTGTGTTTTGCCATTTTGTTATTTGTGTCTTTGTTATTCTCGTGACATCACATCAAGATCTTTCCATTGCTACTACAGTGGAGTCTGAGGGCACAAAACAATTCAGTATATTTCAATATATGCATTATTTAGTTTTAGTTTTATATGAACAAGAGAGCAAAGTCAAGTAATAGAAAGTTCACCCTAACAACAGAGACATTTGACGAGGGAAAGGAGATTGGATGATTCACAGCGTTAACTGAAATTGTGAAAGCTTAGATTAATTGAAAAAAAGTGTTGAATTAATGATGATACGTACATCTGGGAGTTGACTTTATGCTTTTATTTGAATAAGCTTTCTACTGTTTTCGGCTTGGGCTTGCTGCCGTGCGGAAGAGCATTTGTATAATAGTTGTTTTGAGGAGGGAATGGCTCTCAGACCCTTAGTTAATTGGCAATTTCTTTAAATGATATCAGATGTGAAGATAACAATACAATCTGCTGGAGTTGCATTTCAGTGAGCCTATGAAAACGCCTGATAGTACAAAAAAATCTGGTAGACTGGCTACTTTGACTCAGATTGAAATTTGAGTGTGTGAAAGTGCTGACGGTCTGAGTAGATTAACACCCATGCAGAGTTGCGCGCATGCGTTGGGTGCTTTGTCAGTACAGTAAGGCTTGGGTGGCAGACGGGCGTCAACATTCTCCCCAGAGACATGCAGGCAACCAATCAGATGTCTTGTCTTTTCATCAGAGGCCTCACACGCCTCGTCACTGTCATCCCATATCTGCTTGCAGTCACTGCAGATGTGACTGTCAAAACATGAGAGTCAGGGGAAACTTGCTCGCTGTGCCCCGGAGCTCATTTTCATGCAGCCTGCTCTGTGAGAGTGGACTCCCAGCTTCCCTCAGAGGGGAAGCCTTCTGTGGAGACAGAGATGAGCAGGGCCATCGCCCGGATAAGGGCTGCTGTGGCTGCTGCCTGGTGACTTCAGTCACTGAGTCTGACAGCCTGGGGTCAAAAGGCTGAGTAAGACCGGCATGGAAAACTGCTTCTCTCTGTCAGTTGCCACTACAGCTTTTTGTGTTTCATAATTCAAAGATTACATAAAAGCACCTTATTTAGCCCTGATACACATTTGAATGCAGAATGTGGTGTTTATATTTATTTTCTCTGGTTGTTTGAGCATTTAATGTATGTCTCTTGATTTTCAAAAAGATAATATCCCTGTATGTGTTTGTCAGTCAACAGAGGCAGATTATGACAGCATTCCTGTTGAGGCTTATGGACTCGCTATGATTAAAGGGATGGGCTGGAATAAAGAGGAAGGCATTGGACGCACCTTTAAACAGTAAGTAACAAACTGACCCCTTGCTTTCTTTTTTTTTTTACCATTTCCTCTTCTAATTCAACATTATGCTTACTTCGCACCACTGTGGTGTTCTAATTTGAGCTGAAACAATTAATTAGTTGACCAACAAAAGAATAATTGGCAAAAATTGATGATTGGGTGGGCGATCTTGAGAAACTAGCAAGAGTACACTAGATTTTTAAAAATGATCCGGCCGAAAAAATGAGTATAGCTAGCAGCACTAGCTGCTAACTTGCTCCAAAAGTGAAATGATTGGATGGGTTTATTACAGTCCAACGACAGCCACATATACCCGATTTTTTTTCTTTTTTGCCAGAGCACTTGATTTTATTGGTGCTGTGGGGATGTAATGAGAATTTCGACTAATATAACAAAAACATTTCTAAAATCTTTACCAACCCTGCATTTAAGTCATTCCATCAAGCTAAATAAACTATAATATAACATCTTTAGTTCCAGCTTCTCAGATTGGAAATGTGCTACTTTTCTGTATTTCGCTACTATGAATATTGTTACAACTAGTGAAATCTGAATGTTTTTGCACATTAACCTGTAATAATATTATAGGCTATTGTATAAAAGCACTAATAACAGGAAACTTGTCTTTTTTCCCATAGAAGCAATCGACACAATCTTTCATATTTGTTCTCAAGCAGCCTCATATTTAAACACAAGATATTTCTCTCAAGCTGTGTGCACCTCCAGGCTCTTTTACATCCTGCCTATGTCCATCTCTTTGTTTATTGATTTCATTCCCTGTCTGCTCAGACATGTGAAGCCAATCGAACACGAGCTTCGTCCAAAAGGTTTGGGTCTTGGAGCTGACCGTTCCGCGATAAAGGACCTGGAGCCCACCAGACATAAGCGTCCCCCCAAGCCAGGCGAGGAGCGAGAGAAGGAGGAGGAACTAGTGATGGGTCCAGGTGGCTGTGTGCTGGTGGAGTCAGGGGCACATAAAGAGCTGTATGGCAAGGTAGCGTTGATCTGCTATGTGTTTGCACCCATATTCATCATCTGTTGACATGCAGTTATCTCCTGAAACAGAAACAAGGTATTGTACAACTAGCTGTTTTATTGTTTTCTCTGAATTACTTCATTCATGTGCTGCAGATTGAAGGCGTTGATGCAGACAACGCTCGAGTTGTGGTGAAGCTGGCTATTGGCGGCAGGTCTGCGACAATCAGCCAGTATGCTATTAAACTGGTTGGGCGCAAGGAATACGACAAAAACAGCAAAGACCTCAGTGAGTAACTCTGATCAAATGAAATAGAAAACGCTAACATTTCTGTCAAATTGTCACGTGGAAAAAAACAACACAATACAGCAATTCAGCCACAGTTTTTTTTCAGTAATCTAAAGTTCTTTCCACTAAACAGGTCGCCTCGGTAAAGCCCACAAAGACAAGGAAAAGGAAAAGGAGAAAGAGCGAGAGAAGGAGCAACAAAGACGGGAGGAGAAAGAGAGTGGAAGTAATGGCGATGAGGTGAAACACAAGTCTTCAGAAAGAAATGGAGGGAAAGATGAGAGGAAGAGGAAACACACAGAATCAAGTCAAGACAGGTATACTTATACACTTACATTTCACTATTTTATACATTATACCACACTGTAATATGTCTCATTTTCATTCATTGGTTAATCAGTTGTCAGTGTTTTCTTTGAGTAAACACACTGTGTATTTGTTTTCCTACTTTCCTCTGTAGAGAGAAACCTCCAGTGAAAGAGGCAAGGCGACCACCGGCTCCTCCCTCCTGGCTCCAGAGAGACTTGAAAGTTCGCTTTATAGACAAAGCTTTCAAAGGGGGCAGGTACTACAACTCAAAGGTAAACATTTATCATTTTTCGATTAATTACATTACCACTGAAATAGGAGCAGTCAAAATCATACCGTTTAAAAGGTAGCAAGAGTGCTGCCCAGTCACAGAAAAGCTAGGGAATATTGCACCATATAATTAGCTGCAGTGTTGGAATAATTATAAATGTTGCGATTCTTTCATCGCGGTTAAGATCAGACTTGTTTTCCTTCTAGATGTGTGTGGAGGATGTCCTGACACCGACTATGTGTGTGTGTCGAACTGAGGAGGGAAGACTGATAGACGGTGAGTCATTAGTGCTATGTCAGTCTCTCTTGGTGTTCGTTTTTTCTTTTTCTCTGGTTTATCATACAGACATGATCAGTGCCTTATTGGCTACGATTGTGCTAATACAATATAGTGACCTTTAATATCTGCTGTATTAGTAGTGAAGAGGTGACCCCTCTATCCCTGAGTGTTGCTTTAGTAACTATTATAAAAATGTTTGAACAACCCACTGTTTCTTCTCTCGGTGGCAGATGTGAAGCAGGACATGCTGGAGACCATTATTCCAAAAAGTGAAGATGATGCTATAATGGTTGTACTGGGCGAGCACAGAGGACAGGTAAGCAAAGGTTCATCCATGCAGCAGGATGTGTGTACTGGTTTGTACCTTTTTTACTAATCAGTGTGTACTAATGTATGTTCAGGTCGGCCGTATCCTCCAACGGGACAAGAACAAGTGCAGAGCGATGGTCCAGCTCGATCGACACGAGGAGAAACTGTTCACACTGGATTATGACACCATTTGTCACTATGTAGGAGCATCAGACAACTGATTCAGATATTCCCTCTCCTTTTCCATCCCATCTGAAATGTTGTTTTTGTGATATTCAAAAAAATAATGGATTTTAAAGCATTGCAATTTTGTAATAAAACATTGTCAAGAATGTTATTTGTACAGATGTTATTACAAGATCACCACCCCATAAAGAAACATTCAAGCCATTTTCACAGTAATCTTTCAATTTATTAGCAAATGAAGTCCACTAATGGCTTTAGTAACAACAAGAAGGTCAAACTTTAGGTCATATAAAAACATATTTACAACTGTAAACTACATGTTTAAGTATGAATGCACTGGTGGTGTAAAAGCTCAGCACTCAATTTTTTGACATGTACACGTTTCAGAATGAAAAGGGGAACTTAGGAGATGTCACTCTGTAATGGCAAATGTTAAGATGTGAGCAAAGGGAAGACAAAACTGTACAGCTGTGTCTATTGTTTCGGTTTCCCCGGGAGCTCTGCTTACTCCTTGGGTATCTGGTTAGCTGCGTTGGCCCGAAGCACGGCTCCTGGACTCGGGTACGGCCGCTGCTGGAACAGGGGCCCCGCCGCTGTGGTATCTGCACCTGTCTTTGCTTCATTACGCTTGGGCAGGCCACTTGACCACGTTCCCCTGTAAAGAAATTTACATTTGTTTGAATAAATAGTTTGTTTTTATACATTCTGCTCACACCTTAAAAAGGAGCACTCCACCAATTCTATACTCAGACTGTATAATGTCTTCTGTGGAGGAGCTTTGTCAAGTCTGAGAAAATAATTGAGACTACTTCTAGCAGAAAGCCTGCGTTCCAAACAGTGTTGTGGAGTTTAAATTATGTGGATGTTTACTAGACAGGGAGTAATGAAAATATGCATTAAGTTGCATTGTGGGAATTGTAGGATCCAGAGTTGTTTTTTTTCAAGCTTGACCCATACTGGTGATTGAAAGTCAGAATATTTCAGCCTCCAATGCTTTTATTTTGTTCCGTCTGTCTCCCTCGACTATATGGAGGTGCAATACAATATTTCTGGAGTACTCCTTTAAAGAACGGACCAACAGCTTGTTTGATTATCATGACTGTAAATACTGTACCTTGGGGCATCAGAATAAGCACTTGGATCCATCGGGTCCATCTCATCATCTTTTCTTCCTGAAAGGAAAATAAATGTGTAACATCCATTCATGTAGAAGAAAAGCATCATTATTTAGAAAATGCTTGTGTTGTACGATAGAGATGTAAACATTACCTCTTTTGTTCTTACTGTACGGTGCTATGTCCTCTCTCCTCGGCTTTCTTCTTTCTCTGTCCCTCCCTTCGTCCCTCTCTCGCTCTCTGTCCCGTTCCCTTTCCCGATCTTTGTCTCTTTCCCGCTCTCGCTCTCTGTCCGGCTTCTCAAACGGCCTCTCGACTCTTTCATCTACTCCCTCAGCTGAACAATGGAAGTAAAATAAATGCAATAGTCACTAAATAAACAAACTGCATTCTGAGATTATTTGCCAAATAATGACCCGACCTGCAATGATTTGTGAGATTGCAATGCTGATCATAATTCTGTGTCATCAAAATATTATGTTACGGGGGCTTTATAAAAGCCATACCTCTAATTATTTTCTTGGCAGGTTTTGTTATAACTGCAGTTGGGTCATTTGGGGACAGCCAGGCCACCAACTCTGTCTCCACATTCCAGTAATAAGGAAGACCACTGTGGATTGAAGAAAAAAGAAAATCAAATGGTTGAATTTGCAGAAATAACTTATTAAATAATCCATGATAAATAATGATGAATAATGTCATTAGGAAATTAATTGAATTTATTTAAGTGTTAAATATTAAATAAATAAGACATTATTACAAAAAATAATCACAAATAACCATAAAATAAGCCAATATGTTTTCAAACTGTTAAAACTTTAAAAATATTGTTTCATCCAACATTATTGTCTAATGTCTAATCTAACAGTATTAAAGGACATTTTCATTTCATTCCAGCACTTTTTATTGCAAAATTTCCTTTTTTTTATTTCACAATGTCATTTTTCCAAATAAGAATTTTATTTTATAATTTTCTTCATGATATAAATCAGGCTACAAATTACTGAGAAACCACATTTTTCGACACTAATCTTAACAAAATAATCTAGATTTACTGACCACAAAAAAAAAACCCCGTTATAACCTTTTGCAAAAGGCTATGTCAGTGCCAGAAAGAGGCCGACAATCCTGTTATAAAAATCTGTTGTGTTTGAATCTCAGTTTGACCCCATAATAAACATTTGAGCAAAAATAAAAATACTATTTTATGGGACTTTAACCATCTCGAAACTTGAAAGAAAAATGTTTATGTAAAAATATGTCAGTCAACAATTTATTGTAGAAATCACGTATATACGTACCAAGCAGGGTCGAACACTTTGTACCAGTTTGGTGGTAGATTCTCAACTCTGGTGGATTCATAATCTACGTTGTTGTCATCGTAATCTTCAGCAATAATCTCCTCATCTGCCTCTGGATGAATTGGAGGAGAAAAGTCGTTACATGACACATGAAAAATAAAAATGTCTGAATGCTATAATGTGCCCAGGCTTTTCTTATAAAATGTTTTCAACTACCATGGTCTGATGGTTTAACAATCCCTCTCTTGGCCAAGCGGGCCAGCAGTGCCGCGGGTAGAGGCATCCTGCAACAGAGAAGGGAGGATTAACTCATGATGATGATGTTACCAGGACTGCAAACCTTCATCCACCGACTTCATCAGCTAGAAGCAGGGATACACAAACAATGGCCTCTGTCCCTATAAAATTATACTACTTACCCAATCATCCAAGTATAATGACATTGAGTCGATAAGGAAACCAACAGAGCTTTATTTTTCGCTTATTTATTTGATGATTGACTATTTTCCTGTTTAGCTCTGTTTTATTATTATTATGTTCTTAGATATGTTTCTCACTGTAGCTGTCTTAGGTTACCTATCTTATGTGGAATTTTTTTATGGATGCAGCAATCCAATTTTCCTACAATGTGGGTCAATAATGTGAATCTTGAACCCAACTCAAAAACTGTAAATATATGTATAGTTATTTGTAGGTACTTTTTGGTTTGTGTGACAGTTTGGTTAGGGGAAACAAGCAATTTGATGACAAAGTATTGGGGCATTTTAGACATTTACACACCAAAAAATTGATTGATTAACCGAAACAAATAATTGCCAGATTTATCAATAATTAAAATAATAGTTGAAACGTAAACTGATTCATTTCTGTTTGCTACAAGCCAAACGTGTCATAGCTTTAAAATGGAAGGATATTCTGAGACCTAACTCTAGTCAATGGATTAAAGAGATGTCTTCTAGTCTGGCATTAGAAAAACTGACTTTCATAGTAAGAGGTAAAGTTGAGGATTTTTATATGATGTGGAAACCTTTCATACATTTTATGAACGGCCTGATTGTAGATCCCTGTGATCGGATAAGTATTGGTGCTACCACCGTCACTCCAAGGTATAGCTTGTAATTTGTATCATTGCTGGAGCAGGTTGATTGTGAATAGGGAGATAGAATAGGATGATGACTGAATTGTACACTGATTTTTTTTAATTGCTTATATGTATATGTGTTTTTGTATGTGTATGTGCTGCGTGTACATATATGTGTATGTATGTATATATATATGTATGCAGTATATACTGTATATCTATATATAAATACTTCTTTTTTTTTTACTTGTGTGTATTCTTTTTACTTATATATCTATTTTTTGTATATAATATGTTTTTCCTGTATCTATACTGGCTTATTTTATATTAATATTAGGTTTGTTAAGTTTCTTTGTACCGAAAATGTTATTATTGGGGACGTTTGTGAATGTTTGTTCTGTTGTTTCAAAATGAACAAAAAAACAACAAATATAATATTGAAAAAAAAAAAATGTAAATAATAGTTATTTGCAGCCTTAATACCAAAATACTGATTGTATGCCCTTATACAGTATCTGTGCATCTACAGCTGGTGGTGTTTTAATAAAAGTCACCACTGTCTATATATAAAATGCAACAGAAGAATGCATCAAAGCCAGTATTGTCCAACAGCAAGATCCCTGTAAGTTATCCTGAGATATAAGGAAAGGTCCCTGAAGCCTGGGTGTCTGAGGAGACTTCACTGATGGAGACAAAGTGGTTCACTAGTCATTTAGTAGTCAGTAGGTCATTCTCTGTATGCTGTTGTACCTCTGCGGCTCCTCCTGGTGAAACCTTAGTTAGTGCTGCTCTGCTACATACTACACACCAACACGAAAAACCTACACTTATATATAGACTTTAATGAATGAAAATAACTCCAACATTACCTGTGTTTTTAAGTAAATCTCCTCAGAGCTCCTCGAGGAAGAGTGCACGACACGACTTCCCACAACAGCACACGGCGCGCGCGCACAGTGATGACGTAGCACCGCCGTTCTCTTGACGACAACAAACATGGAGGAGTATGCCCGTGAGCCTTGGTGAGATATCAGATTAAACATGTCTTTATCGTTGTTTATGATAAATAGTTCACCTCTGACAAAGTTTAGTCCTCTTAGTGTCATGGTGCAGTTGTTGTGAGAGTGAACGGAGAGGCTGTGAGTGATAGCTATCTATCTATTTAGCTTAGTGAAGGGACTTAAAGACATCAAGAGATAAAGATGTGAGTCAGTTACACACAGCTAGCTGCTGCTCTGAGCTTCAACAACCTTTACACTCATGTGTCTGTGTTTTGAAGTGACAGCTGGAGGTGTGGCACACAGAAAAATACACCCCCAAATTACAGTTCATTCATGTTACTCAAATAATATTATATAGCTCAGTTTAAATGTGTGAATTTGATCAATCAAGCCTCCAGAGACCAACAGAGAGAAAGGCTACAGTATATTCATGATAACTAAAGATAAATCCTGGACCAGCTCCTATAGGACAGGGACTAAGACTGATATATTACTGTCATATGCAAGGATATTGCCAGAATCCCTGGCTATGATTGTTCAAAATGAATTGTGCTAACTTATAAGATAATATAATATTTTATTGATACCCAGAGGGGAAGTTCAGGTGTTGCAGCAGCTCAAGGACATAAATAAGTACAGATAAGTAGAGAAAGTAACAACATAAATAAGAGGTATATGAAACTAAAATAAGAATATAAATAAAAAGCTCTGACTTTTGACAGTTGTGTTATAATATAAGTAATATGTAATGTGATATATGATGGCAAGTTAAGGGCTTTATAAATAAATGGAAACCAGTACCGGTTACATCTTGCTGTTAGAGAGGACCAGTTTAATGTAATGTAATGGACCTGCATATAAGGCCAGTGTTAATCCAATGCTGTTGCTGAATTGAGACTCAAACTTAAGCACAAATTTAAGTTTTGCTAGTTTTATTTATTTTTACACTTTATAAAAACTTCAGAGAGATATTGTTTATTTATTTATTAAAATTGTCAGTTAACTTTATAAGAAGCTGGGACCTCCCTGCACTTTTTGTTTTAAGATAATATTGAAAAGTTCTCTTTTAATTAAACATATGCTTCAATGCATTTCAATGAAGTTTTGTGTTGTTCCCATTCTTGACACCAAGATTTAAATTTTTACTGCAAATGTATATCGGTTCAAAATATCGGTTATCGGTCTCCTTGATTACTAAGAATCGGTATCGGTATCGGTCCTGAAAAAACCTTATCGGTCGATCCCTAATGTGATTAGTGGCAACAAAGTCAGTAAGATATAGTATATGTAGACATTGTACGCCAGACTAATGATAATTAACATGCATACAACATAATAGAAATATAATAGAGTATATAATGTAATATAACAGCATAATATAGTATGGGATATAAGATATAGTAAAGTAAAGTATAGTATAGTATAGGTGAAATGTAGTAATATTGTATCACGTAATATATTGTATGGTATGACAATATAACATATCAAATATAGTATAGGATAAGTATAGTATGGTATAGTATAGTACAGTATAATATATATAAATATAGTATAATATATCAGCAACAAAATATAACATAACAAAATCATATAATATTAAAATTATTTTGTGAATGTTAGGCTACAGTTGTAAGAATATGCGTGTAACTCCCTGTGTAGGGCTGCAGTTATCAGGTACAGTATTTGCATAGTTTAATGTGTCCATTCTTTTTTAGATTAATTTGTTTTCTGTGTATAAAATGTCAGAAAATAGTGAAAAATAGCCATTTGATATTTTTGCTTGATAAATGATTTAAGCAATAAATGTGTAAATAAATATGAATAATAAATAATAAATAGATTGTTGTAGATTATTATTCTGTTCTATTTTTAATCGACTAATTGTTTCAGTATAAGTATGATTGTAGGGCGGCACCAATAAAAGTCAGTAGGATGGAATGGCTCAAATAAAAATCACTAATTCACCGTCAATTATACATCCAAATTAATTATAGTAGCAAAGTGTGAATTCTGTTTTGGTACCATTTTCCTTTGGAGTGCTGAAAATGCACATCTTATCTAAGCTTCAGTATGTCTATTTTTCTACATTATGCACTTTGTCTTATCTTAACATGTTTTCTCGCTCTCTGCATTCCTGCAGTCCCTGGAGGATAGTGGATGACTGTGGAGGTGCTTTCACCATGGGAGCTATTGGAGGAGGGGTGTTCCAGGCGATCAAGGGCTTTCGTAATGCCCCTGCAGTGAGTTCACCACATAAGAATAATAATATTTTTACTAGCTCCGATTCTCATCACTTTTTTAATGGCAGAATTCAACAGTGCTCTAATGTTTCAGGGTGTCGGACACAGACTGAAAGGAAGTGCAAATGCAGTGAGAATAAGAGCTCCTCAGATTGGAGGTGAGGAGGTCGTCTTTTGTAACTACGAATTGGTTCCTTTACTGTAGCTCTTGGAATCTTAATAAGCTTATGGAACATATAACAGTTCAATAGTATAATTTTTTGTGTATGTTAAATGATTTACATGCAATAGGGTTTGCTGTCTTTGGGTAGCTGAAGCCCAGTTATTACATTTACTTTGCCTAAAACTAAAATCATACATTAAACCCGACATGCAAACACTCCCTGGCTTGTTTTTGGTGGCGTTGCAGGTAGCTTTGCTGTTTGGGGAGGGCTCTTCTCCACAATCGACTGTGGTTTAGTTCGCCTGAGAGGGAAAGAGGATCCTTGGAACTCTATAACAAGCGGGGCGCTGACTGGGGCCATCCTGGCAGCACGCAGTAAGAGGAAGCACCATATAGCACAATGAACTGACCAAATCAAATGAATTAGTGTGATTCAATGAATTTTTGTTCTGGAATTTTTGTGTTCTCCAGGTGGGCCGTTAACTATGATGGGTTCTGCCATGATGGGGGGAATTTTGCTCGCTCTCATTGAGGGTTTTGGGATCCTCCTAACCAGATATACAGCACAGCAGTTTCAGAACCGTGAGTGAAGATGATTGAGTTTTGCAAATTATACTTTAATCGTCAATAATCTATATTTTTATATTAACAATGATTGTTTGTATGTGAAAGGTGTCACTCATAGTGATGAACCCACAGAGAATTATCACCTGTAAAGTTCTCCTCAACTTTTCAACATCTTTCATCTCAGTTTTAGTTCTCTGATCTGCAACTTTACAATTCTGGTTCACTGTCACCACTCTCATAGTGTCATTTTCAGCAAAAAGAAATCTCCAAGAACCAACTGTATGCTACCTGCCTCACACCAAACAACAGGCAGATAAGGTTGGAAATCAGCTGCTGACCATTGTGAAACAATTTGCAGCTATCAAACCAGATATTTCCCTCAGGAGTTGGTGCAAATCAAAGCACAGCTAAGAAGAAATTGACTATTGGACTCACATTCGCCAAGTGGACAAAAATATATCTCCAAATGAATGCCAATTAATGCTAATGTTGCTCCATATCTGCTGGATGTCTAAATAGTAAAATGTGTGCTAACAAGTTCACCATATTAACGTAAAAATGTTATGAACACAAGTTGGACTCAGACGCTGGCCACAGACAGAGTGGCGGTGTAAAAGAGTCTTTTATTGCCACAAGAATGAGGATATGAGACTAATGGCTGTGAATGGGAATCTGGGATCCACGGGGAGGAATGGGGATGGCAGAGATGAAGCTGGCGTGGGCAGATGATGAGGTGAAACGTGGAGAGCAGGCGTAGCTGACAGGCAGGCGAATAGTGATCCTGAGGCATGAGAAAACACGAAGCAAACACTAGGAGTGGACGATACTGAATTTAGATATAGATATACTGATATGTGGGTAGTTGATGAGAAGCAGGTGCACTTGATGAGCCAATCGCACACAGGTGAGTGTGATGAGTAGAGCCAGTAGCCAGGAGAATGAGGAAGGGAGACCATGCCCACGCCAGCACACAGACAAAACAGAACACAGAGAGAGAGAGATACAAACAGAGGAACACAGAGAACACAGGGAAGGGGAAAACACTTGGGAAAATACATAAGTTATGGCATGGCCATAACAAAAAAGTGATAATATGTCAGTGTTGTTTCCGTTATTGAAGGTTTAAATGAACAAGAGGAAAGTAATTCAGTCCCTCAAAGTACTCATGCAATGTAATTAGAGTCTCGGGTCTGATCAATTCCTCCCGGACACAAGTATTCTCACTGTATTATTGCTAATAACCCACTTATACAAAGTAATAACCATTAGTGAATGACCACAATGTGTAACTGATAGCCCACTGTGGCAGTCTGCAACACTGTGAGAAAGGCCTCTTTAAACACATAGAGATCTTTTAGTTGTTTTGTGCTGTAATTTCTGTTTATTATTATACAATATATATTCTGGTCAAATGTAGAAAATGAGGCTACAATGATTTGTAATAAGTAGAAACCACAGACAAACAATAGACCTTTTTCACTCCAGACGTTTTGACTCATGGAAATGCAGGAAATGTACAGGTGAAACTAATTTTGTTAACGATGACTCTAGCTGGCTCACCTAAACGGATGCACTCGTTCTAAATGTTATTAATTACATCTGTGTTTTTACTACTAAGACAACCAAAATGATTGCTGTGAAAACAGTCTATAGACCACAAATGTTCTGAGTTTGAGCTCTCACTTTTGCTAAACTGGAAAAAACTTACTGTGGTGCCATAAGTCTTTTTGCACCTATACTTAGTGGATGCAACAAGTTACAGCATTTTTTCTGAGACTTGTGGATTTGTGGACTAATCACAATCGAATATTCAATGAAGCCATGTAATAACTATATGTAATGGTCTAAGTGCACATATATTGTATCTTGATTATATTAATACATTGAACAAACAGGATGCCGCCACAAAAACCTAAGAAATTAACTTGATTTGTGTCTTCCTTCTTGTTTTCTTCAGCTATTCCCTTTACAGAGGACCCCAGTCAGCTACCTCCAAAGGATGGAGGTCAGCAGCAGCAGCAGCAGCATCAGGGCATTAAAGGGCAGTTTCAGTAGAGAGCAACCAGGACTGAGACCAGCTGTGGACACAGTGAGTCAGACCAGAGAGTAGGGGGGACCAGACATTACAGCAGGTATCAGGAGGACCAGGAGGACCAGATACTGGTCTCTACAGTGGTGTCAAGTAGGTGCACTATGTACTTATACCTCAGGGGCAAATTACTGTGAGTTTATTTATTATGTTTATTTATGAGTGAATTTTTGTGACAAATGTCATGTTTGCACCTCCGGCATCTCATGCAACATTTTCTGTATTAATGTTTGAAATCAATTTGATTATTCAACATCCAGGTAAAAGCTATAAATTAAAGGCATAGATTGACATTTTGGGAAATTTGCTTTGGTGCAGAGAGTTAGATGAGAAGATCAACCACTTTCTGCTGGAGCCAGCAGTTGGTAAGCTTAGCATAAAGACTGGAAACAGCTAGCCTGGCTCTGTCCAAAGGTTACCAAATCCACCTACCACCACCTCTAAATCACACTAATTAACAGGTTGTATCTTGTTTTTTAAATTTGTACAAAAATTGATGTGTAAAAACTAGATTTTTTTTTATTTTACAAGGGGTTATGTGTTTCTTACCAGGTGCTGTGACTTCTTGAATTGGCATCTATCTTCTCATGTAACTCTCAGCAAAAAAAGTGAATAATTGTATTTACTAAAAGATTAAACTATTCCTTTAATATTCCAAAGATCTTATACATGTATGCACAGATATAGTAAACAGTGAAGCCAGTGTTTTAATGGCTGCAAGGCAGAACGGTAGAGCACTAAGAAAAAAATAGATGTCGGAGGAGTTTTACCATGAGAGTGGTATTCTGAAAGTTGTGTAGTCTCAAGTCTTTAATTATGTGTCAGCTGTGACAATCAATGCAAAGAACTTTGTGTTTTTGAGTGATGTAAGATGTGTCTAGTAGGCTCAACAAAATCTCATGCCACTCTGTTTCCAGTTTCTCTTAATAAGGTCTTGCCTCGCCTGGCAGCTTTTGTCATTTTGAATCTTTGTTGAATAGTTATTATCTTAATGTATTAGAAGGATGAGCACAAATCGTGAAGAAATATGTACGAGGTTCCTAGAAATGATGACTTGAATGTAGAATGTAGAATGTAAGTAATGTAGCACTTACACATGCACCCCTAGTCACTTTGATCACTGCGTTATCCATCAAGCAACCAAGCACTTTTTAAAGCCCATCTTTCTATTTTTTTAGTAGCATTCGCCACGGGAGAGAGATGGTGCAGTATGATCCTGTGTTTAGCAGTCAAACTATGTTTAGAAAGAATGTTTATTTTATGTATTGTCTTAATATATTTATCTTGCAAAAGCTGATTTAAAAAAATAAATAAAAATAAAGGCATCAGATGTTCTTTAAGATTTGAGATGGTGTTATTTTTTCACACTGCCCTAGATTCAGAAAGCCTAAAATGATGCAGTGATGTGAGATAATAACTTGAAATGACATTACAAACATTACTGCAACTTGGCGCCCCGGTAGCTCACCAGGTAGAGCAGGAGTCTCAGGTATCAAGGCTAAATCCTTACCGCAGCGGCCCAGGGTTTAAATCTGCAGCTTTTTGCTACATGTCATCCCCCCCTCTCGCTCCCTTTCAACTGTCACTGTCTCTATCAAATAAAGGAAAACAAATAATCATGACTTGCACCTGAAAAAACATTACTTGCACCTGATAAAGGGAAAAAAAAAAAAACATTACTTGCACCTGGAAAAAAAGGATAATAACATGTCTTGCACCTGGAAAAAGGGGAAAAAAACACATTACTTGCAACTGAAAAAAGGAAGAAAAAAAACATTACTTGCCCCTGAAAAAGGGGGGAAAAACACACGACTTGCACCTGGAAAAGGGGAAAAAAAACACGACTTGCACCTGGAAAAAAAGGAAAAAAACATGACTTGCACCTGGAAAAGGGGAAAAAAAACACGACTTGCACCTGGAAAAAAAGGAAAAAAACACGACTTGCACCTGGAAAAAAAGGAAAAAAACATGACTTGCACCTGGAAAAGGGGGAAAAAAAACACGACTTGCACCTGGAAAAAAGGAAGAAAACAAAAACATCAGTTGCACCTGGGCTCAATCCCATTGTCTCTGTATTCGCTATGAATGAGCGCCTCCTGTCGCCTCTCAGCTGGTACTGCACCCCCCGGCTGCTTCTCTCCAAGGTCCTGAAATATTTTCTAACTTGCAGTAGTGAAGCATCCTAATTTTTCTATCCTGACAATACTTCTTAATATTCCTCTATTCAGTTTAACTATACCTTCTCAACACAGCCCCACAGCGAGCCTCAGAGTCTGTGCTGAGTGAGTTTACCTCCACCTTCCTCTGGACAGATTTCCACTGTCATCCTTATAAACGGCTCAGCTGGTTTAATCCTGTCGGCTGACCACCGCGGATACAGGGACGCGTTAGTTTTAATACTCCCTCACCGGAATGTGCCTGCGTGGATAAACGCAACTGCAGATTTTTTTATTTACACGCGTAAGAAATTTGCAGAAATCGTCTTTTAATTGGATTTGTAGGTTAAAGTGAGGATGGCCTGCAGCCGCTCAGCTGCGTGAGGATGTGAGATGACAGGCGGCAGATGGTTTAACTCCTAGAAAGTTCTCTCTCTTTGGGCTTTAATTCATATCTGTGATCCAATACGCGTCGCGGATCCCCCTGAGGAGTTGATGGTGGCTTTTCTGAAGTGATTTGGTGGTGTTAAACTGCGGACATGGACGGGGCAAAGAAAGGTAGGAAGTCCTCACAATGTCTCTGAGGTTTTGTTTGCACAAAGTAGAGAAGAATATGCACATTACACCTTCAAAGTTATGCAAAAAAATGCACATAATACATCCAGATATTGGCCAGTGAAGGTGACAATATTGGTCAAACATAGTTTATCTTGATAGTAAATCATGTTTGCGGCAATTAAAATCCAAACATACTGTACACATTTAACAATAATTAGAAAACAGGCATCACATTCAATATTTCCACAATAAGCAACTCTGTTTTAGCTCTTTTTTCTGTCTCCTCTGTAGTTTTTACTACTGGGTGAGATAATAAATGTACCTGCAGGCTTAGGGCCTTGTCAACAGGTGATCATGGGCCTGCTACTGTAGGGGATAGTGCTGGGCTAAGTGCCATGCTGCTCCTAATAAAGAAGTAGGTCACATCTGGTCCTCTATAATATGACGACAGAATACCTGTCTGTTGCTAAAGCCATGCGTCAAATCCTTCCCTGATTGTGTTGGATAATAAACTGATGATGACGATGATGATGATGATGATGATGATGATGATTACAAGGTGTGAATGTTGTACACAAACAACAACTGATTGATTGAATGACAGTAAAGGTATCCACCGATAGACCCACTATCTATAAGCAAAATACTGTTTATGTCTATTACCCCGGATGTATTAAACATTTATTTGCTCAGAATAAAATAATTCACATTACATACATTTTTTATTGGTCATGTAATATTTTACTTTCTGATATTTCATATTCAGGATGCTTAAAAACACAGTTTAATACTAATTTTTTTTTTTTTTTTTTTGACAGATGCCCCCCCTGGGGGGGAGGCAGGAAAGTCCGACACCCTGGGGTCGACTGGCTCGTCCAGAAAAAGAGGAGGGGGGGCCAAGAAGGCGATTCAGGCGAACAAGTCGGCCCTCAGGGCCCCCCGAGCCCTCTGCTGCCTTACCCTCAGCAACCCCATCCGCATGGCAGCCCTGGCCCTGGTAGAGTGGAAATATCCTTCTCTGAGTCGGTGTATGTTTATGCAGACGGTCCTGCATATGATGCAAATGTATAATGTGTTCTTAAGAATATGTTTGGGTGTAGGTGGGTTTAAGTTTTATCATGCTGTCGTGTATATTTTCTGCCTGTTGTGCCCTTAACTTCCCTCCTCAAGCCCTTTGATATCTTCATTCTACTGGCCATTTTTGCCAACTGCGTGGCCATGGGCGTCACCAAGCCGTACCCTGATGATGACTCCAACGCTACCAACCACCAACTGGTGAGTTTCCAGTGGAGAGATTTACAGTAGCTTAACCTAACTTATTTTTTTAACTTATTTTGAAAGTTCATGGTTCGCTGAACTCCGTATTGAGAAAGAAAAGGAACAAAGGCTCAAACATCAGTTTCTCTCATGATTAATGAGATGAGATTAATGGCCTGATTTAATCAACACAGTATTACATAGAAGGTGAAAAAAAAAAACTGCTTATTAACACAACTGGAAAAATCTTTATTTCACCAATACATTCTGGCACAGGTGTTTTAAAAAAAAACCCAGCCTGTATACCCTACAAGAAGGCTGTATCTCTGTCAATTATCTAGTGAGAACTAGCCACATACTGTACTGTATATGGCCAGCTTCTAAAGGGTGCTGCACCGCTAACACATACATTTCAAAATAAAGGTACACAACAACATGTAACAAACAAAACTCATCAGACACAGAATACCACAATACCTTCCTATATAAAAAGGAAAGAAATGAACTGAAACAATAAAGTCTTGTAGGTATTTCCAGTCTTAAACTAATAGTGCCTTCCATTAGGGATGCACTGATCCAACTTTTTCAGTCCTGATACCGATGGCGATACCTGGGCTTTGGGTATCGGCCGATACAGAGTACCAATCCAATATCAGTCTTTAATTAATAAGCTGTATGCCTCACTGTGTGGAAATGGCTGGGATCATACTATGCTATAGTGATGCATAGACAAACAGATAGATCAAACAGTGACAGGACGTGTGTTTCAAGACAGATCTCCGAGGGCCCGACACGGAGAATATCACATGAAGTATAAACTTCAAACAGATACTGGAGCTCTTTGATCATACACAGCTTTCTCCATCCGACCGCTGAAGCAGTGCTCCTTAGAAACTGAAAGTATAAAAAGTTTAGGACAGCAACGTGATCCCGTTTAAGGGGATTGAATGGAGCTGTCAAGGTGGACTGTGCATGTCAATGTGAAGTATGCCTGAGCTTCTTTTACACCGTTCTTATGTTCCTGTATCCGAGGCTTGACTCTCATTAAGAACATCCCGTGTGGAGATGATTTTCCCTCTCACGTCCTCTGAGTCATTTGAGGACACTGATAGATGCATACATGATTCGTGACAAGTGTACGAAATTTTTTTTTTATGAAGATAGGTATTTTGAAGACGTTAGCTACAATTAGTGAGAAGGTACTAGTGTTCTGTTGGATGGTAATGTTGTTAGTGGGGGCGACCTGCTAAGGTGACCCCTGCCAGGGATCATGACTGACTTAAATACCAACCATCTGCCTCTCCTCTCTCTCCTCTCTTTCTCTCTCTCTTTCTGATCATTTTTTCCCCCATAAATTACAAATTATACAGCGGCCAGACTGAAAATGAACCTGTTATTCTTTGGCATATTAGAAATATGAGCCAATGTGACCAACAAATGGCTTTAAATATTTGCAAAAAGTCACATTGTTGTCATTGCATTGTTGGAAACAATCCTCTCCAAACCTTGTTTGCAGGGGGTAAATATATTTGAATATGATTTAAGGTCATTTTATTAAAAAGGGGTAGCAGGGACACACATACTTGCAGCAGGATAGATGTTAGTAGATCCCTTTATTGGATTGCACAAAGGAGGTAAGCTGACAGTTTAACCTACACTTGCCTACAGTGACTTACCTTTAAATCACCAATTTTTGCACCACGTTTTGGTGAATGGTTCAGCTTTTTGTGAATTCCAGTTATCTTGCTTTAAACCACATTATGCCTGGATTATTGTGTCAAAAGCCCAGTGACAGTGGTAGCAGTGATTAGAAGCATTAAGCTGAAGGTTACAGAAACGGGATCCGGTGACAGGCTTTAAGCGTGTTTAAGGCAGTGGGTTAAGAGGTTAGGAAGCCACTGCAGTCAGCCTTTAATGATAACACACGTGGTTTACAGACAGACGCACGAAAACGTCAATGTTAAACGTTAATGCCACTTATTGCTGTATGTGACGGAGACAAATCTGTTTTTAAATGTCTTTATTTTACTGTGACAATAACTTGACATTTTCTTCAGTTATATTTATTCCTTTCAGACGCACTCTCTGACTTACAAAAAAGGTCATTCCAAGTTTGCCAAACATCTGTACGCTGCCTTTTCTTTTGTTCCCAGGAACAAGTGGAGTACGTCTTCCTCGTCATCTTCACCATCGAGACCTTCACTAAAATCCTTGCCTACGGCTTAGTCATGCACCCCAGCGCCTACATACGCAGCGGATGGAACTTGCTCGATTTCGTTATCGTCATTGTCGGGTATTTTGGTGCTTCATGCGGTCACGATTTGCAAATGTCCCATCACTAATAAGAAGTAAAGTTCTAACAGCTGTTATGGGTGTGTGTGTGTGTGTGTGTGTGTGTGCAGGTTGTTGAGTGTGATAGCAGAGCTCATGACGGATCATAAGCCAGGAGAGGCCCATCATGCTGCAGGGAAACCTGGAGGCCTGGATGTCAAAGCTCTCAGGGCATTCAGGGTGTTACGACCTCTTCGGCTCGTATCTGGCGTGCCAAGTGAGTTTATTATTTATTGAAGTTTGTCTGAATGTGTATTTGCATGTGCAAGCGCCATTGAAAAGTGTATGTTTGCCTCGTCAGGTCTACAAATTGTGTTGAACTCCATCATGAAGGCCATGGTCCCCCTTCTGCACATCGGTATGCTAGTCATGTTCGTCATCATCATCTACGCCATCATCGGCTTGGAGCTTTTCATCGGCAGGATGCACAAGACGTGCTACTCCAGCAGCACAGGTCTGTGCTCTCGAAACTAAAACTGATTTTATACACATTTCATGGATGTGTGGGCTCAATGCTGTTCTCCGCTCCAGGTCTCATGGTGGAGGATGATCCGTCGCCCTGTGCGTTTGCCGGGAGCGGGCGCTTCTGCATCGGAAACGGGACCGACTGCAGGGGCAAGTGGGAGGGCCCCAACGGCGGCATCACAAACTTCGACAACGTTTTCTTTGCCATGCTGACAGTTTTCCAGTGCATCACTATGGAGGGTTGGACAGATGTTCTCTACTGGGTACGCAGACTTACTCCCCGGTCCTCCACTGTTTTACATGTGTTTGTTGTAGGGCTGTCAATCGATTAAAATATTTAATCGCGATTAATCGTATGATTGTCCATAGTTAATCGCAAATTATTCGCACATTTTTTTATCTGTTCAAATTTTACCTTAAAGGGAGATTAGTGTTTAATACTCTTATTGACATGGGAGTGGGCAAATATGCTGCTTTATGCAGATATATGTATATATTTATTATTGGAAATCAATCAGCAACACAAAACAATAACAAATATTGCCCAGAAACCCTCACAGGTACTGCATTTAGCATAAAATATATGCTCAAATCATTCGATGACAAACTCAAGCCCAACAGGCGGCGTGTCAGTGTGCTGACTTGACTATGACTTGCCCCAAACTGCATGTAATTATCATAAAGTGGGCATGTCTGTAAAGGGGAGACTCATGGGTACCCATAGAACCCATTTACATTCACATATCTTGAGGTCAGAGGTCAAGGGACACCTTTGAAAATGGCCATGCCAGTTTTTCCTCATCAAATTCAGAGTAACTTTGGAGTATTATTTAGCCTCCTTCACAACTAGTATGACAATGGATTCCTTAGGTTTTTTTAGTTTCATATGATACCTGTATCTTCACTTCAGCTTTAAAACTGAGCCCGCTACAACCTACAAATTGCAAGCCGCGTTAATGCATTAAAGAAATTAGTGGCGTTAAAACGAATTTGCATTAACGCGTTATTATCACGTGAACTTTGACAGCCCTAGTTTGTTGCAATTGAAAATACTTACTTTGTGTCTCTGCCTCTCTGCACAGATGAACGATGCCATCGGCTTCGAGATTCCATGGGTGTACTTTGTCTCTCTGGTCATCTTTGGCTCCTTTTTCATCATCAATCTCGTATTGGGTGTGTTGAGCGGGTAGGTTGCTGCAGCATTTAGTTCTCTGTGCATTTATTGTGTATTATGAGAAAATTACATTTGTCCTCAATGTTTTCCTGAGTTTGTTGAGTTTGTTTCTGTGCACAGAGAGTTCTCCAAGGAAAGAGAAAAGGCGGTGGCGCGAGGCGAGCTGCAGAAGGCGCAGGAGAGCAAGCAGATGGAGGAAGACATGATAGGCTACATGGACTGGCTCATAGAGGCAGAGGATGTGGACGAAGAAGGAAACAAACGTTAGTTTTTAACGCATATTCATGTGGAAAAAACAAAACATGTACACGTAGCTGTATATTTATACATAATCTGCCTCTGTTTGTCTTCAAAGGTGCTGCAATAGCAAAGAAGAAGATGATGAAGAAGTTTGGATGGTACAAACACAATGAGGACGGTGGAGGTATGTCAGCTGTCACTGTCTGTTATTGTGTTTATTTTACGTGATTGTCTCTAACAGCCAATACTTTTCTACGTGTTCAGCTGAGTCAGACTCGGATGATGATATAGCGTACCTCGATGATGACAACGGCTTCTGTGCTTCTCTCATGTAAGGCAAAATAGTAATAACAACATTGTTTTGATTCATCACTGGCATGCAGGCATTAATGAAGTCATGATTTGCACATTTTCTTGTTTCCTCAGGGCAAAGATGATGGCGAACAGCTTCTGGTAAGATGGGAAAACGAAAAGGGCTCATTCCAAAGCCCTCCTTAGGAATTTTATTAGTTGTTACACCCTTGTCAAAATGCACTCAAAATACAATTTCTCTCTTTATTTTAGTGACCAGTTGTGCCAGCTGAATCACACATTCAGGAAGAACTGCCGCGTGGCCGCGAAGACCACCAACTTCTACTGGTTGGTGCTCCTGCTGGTGTTTCTCAACACAGTGGCCAGCGCCTCCGAGCATTACGGACAGCCAAAGTGGCTCACAGAAATGCAAGGTAACAATCCGCTCCCTCCTTTTATTTGAACCTTTGCTGAGCTGTACTTCAACTTTACACTACAAAACATGACTCCCATGTCTTCTTCTTCTCTGTTTTATCCCTCAGAGCGAGCAAACAAGATCCTGCTGCTGCTGTTCACTCTGGAGATGCTGATGAAGATGTACGCCTTCGGCCTGCAGATCTATTTCATGGCGCTGTTCAACCGTTTCGATTGCTTCGTGGTGTGCGGCGGCATCCTCGAGACGCTGCTCGTGGAGCTGGAGTTCATCCCGCCCATCGGCATCTCCGTGCTGCGCTGCATCCGACTGCTCAGGATATTCAAGATGACTCGGTAATTGGTGCCAGTTTAGTGGTGAAACATCTGGAGCTTTTCAGTCGGCTGCATGAGGAAGGAACCAGAGATATCTTCATTTCCTGATGTGTATCTCTGCTCTCTTTGATTTTGTCATTTCCAGGCACTGGGCTGCTCTGTCCGACCTGGTCAACTCGCTGCTCAACTCCATGAAAGCCATCTGCTCCCTTCTGCTCCTGCTCTTCCTCTTCCTCATCATCTTCGCCTTGCTGGGCATGCAGTTGTTCGGAGGCAAATTCAACTTTGACGAGACTCAGATGAAGAGAAGCACTTTTGACTCCTTCCCTCAGGCTCTGCTCACTTGTTTCCAGGTGATTTACACCTTCTTTCTCCTCTATATCTCACAATGCTGCCACCTTCTCTAGTCAGCTATTTTATGTATTGTGGTATTAATTACAGGTCTGTCACTCAGTCTGTCTACTGTGTCTGTCTTTCTTTGCAGATCCTCACAGGAGAGGACTGGAACGCTGTGATGTACGACGGCATTATGGCCTACGGAGGGCCGATCTTCCCCAACATGGTGGTGTGCATTTACTTCGTCATCCTCTTCGTCTGCGGTAACTGTATCCTTCCCCGGTGTTTGTGCAATTACTGTCTGACTCCTATTGAAGTCTGAGCATTAAACGATTGCTCTTTAATTCCAAATGAAACCCCTTAACTTTGTGATCAGACATCCTGCTCAATGTCTTCTTGGCTATCGCTGTGGACAACTTGGCAGGAGGCGGCGGAAAGACCAAAGTCGAGTAAGTTTGACATAAGATCAGACGGGCAGAGCAGTGGTATCGGACACATTTATAACTTCCTGCTGCACTCACACCGATCAGTTTATTAAGCACATACGAAAGTATTATTTTCAAACAGCTTTAATTGCAGTTTGTTTGGTTTCGCAGAGAGAAAAAGGAAGAGGAAGAAGAGTGGGATGAGGATGAAGAGAAAGAGGATGAAGATGCAGGGGTAGAGAATCTTTTTTTTTCGTTTTACCTTTTCCTGCATCATATTGTTAAAAAGTGAAATGCCAAACAGCTGATCTTTTGTCTTGTGTGCAGAACGATGAGGATGACTGGCAGGAAAACGAGGAGCTGAGGGCCATCGAGGGACTGGAGGGTGTGTCTGACAGACAGCGCGCCCTGCAGCACAAACATGCTGATTAAAGACGTAAACTGTCATTTATACCTTTCTTGTTTGCTCTTTATTTCATCGTAGGAGTTGCTCCATTAAAGCCTGAGTTCTCAGGACCCAAAGAGAAGATCGTCCCAATCCCTGATGGAAGCTCCTTCTTCGTTCTTGGAAAGAAAAACTGGTAATCCGACATCATATATGTGCCAAAATAACCTGATTCTATTATACTTCTATAACAATAAATTGTGTTCTATGCTTTAATTCCAAGATATTGCTTAAATAATCCACTTTTATTTGTAATTTCCTTCCCATTCTCAGTTTGCGAGTCGCCTGCCACAACCTCATCCATCACCCCTACTTCACCAACTTCATTCTCATCTTCATCATCCTCAGCAGTATTTCCCTGGCTGCTGAGGATCCAATCAAATCCCACTCATTCAGGAACATAGTAAGAGTGAACACATCGGAGCTTCATACAGACAGATCATCTCCATCTGTTCACTATTCACAATATACAAGAGTCAATACTGATGCTAGTTTCTCTCATCCTCAGGTGCTCGGTTACGCCGATTATGTCTTCACTTCAGTGTTCACAGTGGAGATCGTACTAAAGGTAACGGTTGCAGTGGCTGAAATTGACAAAATTGCTACGTGATAAAATGAGGTGCATCAAAAACACAGGAGAATGGTAATATCTACAACCTTTAACTTTGTTTCTCCACTCCCTCGCTCGTGTCTAGATGACAGTATACGGAGCTTTTCTGCACACCGGTTCCTTCTGTCGAAACGCTTTCAACCTTCTTGACCTGCTGGTTGTCGGCGTGTCGCTCGCGTCTTTCTTTTTACAGTGAGTAGATACCCGACTGACACAAACTGTTGTATTCTGACAGAAAAATCAATAGGAGTCACTGTTTTGTTGCTGTAATGTGTGGAAGCAGTGATGTCTCTTTAAAGTGTCGAGGTTTGAGGGTAACACTCAGAAAGACTTTCCTTTTCCCAGTATAGTTTTGTACTTTATACTCTCTATTTCTCAGCCTAATCTACTCAATTTTACATCCTTTATTAGCTCAATGTTCTTCTCTTTTCTTGACTCTAAATATTTTGCATTGATGCTCTCAGTTCAAGTGCGATCTCTGTGGTCAAGATTCTCAGAGTGCTGCGAGTGCTCAGGCCTCTCCGAGCCATCAACAGAGCCAAGGGACTAAAGGTAAACAGCTCTCTTTTATTCATCTTTCTTTTTTGTTATATTCAAATTACATATTACGTGTTTATTGCAGGGTTATTGTATTACATTGTGGTGTATACTTGCTATCTATTTAGTGTATATCAAGTAAAGTGTGTTGCTATTCAAAGCCAACACGTGTCCTTTGTTGTTGACAGAATGTGGTGCAGTGTGTGTTCGTGGCGATCCGCACCATCGGCAACATCTTGATCGTCACGACACTCCTTCAGTTCATGTTCGCCTGTATCGGAGTGCAGCTCTTCAAGGTACATGTTGTTGTTGATGCTGTTGGCCTTTTGATTTCTACACTCAGTGGCCACTTTATTAGGTACACCTGTACAGTCTAATGCACACTGTTTTTGTTGACTCTGTCATAGAGGAGCTAATTAAATGATATGTTTTAGCATCAAGGTCATAGTTAGTGTTTGTTGTTGTACTGGGCTGTATTATAATTAGTGTTTCTAATATTCATATGTATGTAAATGTGGAGGACAAAAAATTACAAACACCATTACAATGACCTCAATAATAAACGTATAATTTAATTTACACATTTCCAACAATGTCACCAAAAACCAAACATTATAAACTTTGTAAAGATAGTCATGGCAGAGCTGTTGCATTGGACTGCATTAGATTGTCCTAATTAGTGTATTTTTCTCTAACTTACTAATTTAAAAGGGAAGTGGCCGGTGAGTGTTTTTCATGGTTTAACTTTCCTTTGTTTAATGTCACAGGGCCGATTCTACAGCTGCACAGATGAAGCCAAACACACTCCTGTGGAGTGCAAGTAAGTTTCCCTTTCTTCATTTCTCTCCACAACATACAGCACATACAGACAGTCTCTTAGTGTGCCGTCACTGTCATTAAACGTGCGCATGTGTTTGATTTTAGGGGAACGTTTGTGGTCTATAAAGACGGCGATATGAACCACCCCATGGTGAGAGAGAGGATTTGGGAAAACAGTGATTTCAACTTTGACAACGTGCTGATGGGAATGCTGGCTTTGTTCACTGTGTCCACATTTGAAGGCTGGCCACAGTGAGTAGCAATTTTACATTGTTTCTAATGCAATTGTATATTAATTGTCAACAAATCCCAAGAAAAGAAAAAAACAAGTGTGTTGATCAGTCTCTCAATACTTTCTGACTTGCCTCGTCTGCCATTCTTACTGAAGATGTAAATCTTTAAAAACTGGTCACGAATGTGTAGTTTATTTTTTTAAAGGTCCAGTAATTCCTTATAGGAGCTGGGCACTGTAGGATTTACAAAACACCACTAAAACAGGAGTGAATAGTGCATTTGATGGGGACTATTCTCTGCTGCGGATTAATACATGCTCGCTGGGCTAGTGATCATGTATGTGGGGTTGATTCAAAATAAACTACAGTGCCCATGTTAATCATATTGAGGGAACATGCCAGCGCAACAGGGAGGCTCATTGGTGTGTTTTTAATTGTTTTAGGACAACGTTGAAGCCCCATACAGTGGTTCTGAAACTTTTTTCAATACTGCACCCCCTCTGAAATATATTTTCAGCCAAGTTCCCTCCTAACCAGCGCAAAACATTTTTGGTAGAAAGAAAAATGTGTTTACAGCAGATAACAGTTGCATTGAAAATAGGAATAAAAAAAAAAAAGTGGTTTATTGAACTTTTTTTATTATAGTATAATTATTTTAAGGAATTATGCAACACTGATATTTTTTTAATTAACATTTTTCAAAAAATGTCACATACCACCTGCAGTACTCCAAAGTGCCCCTAGGGGCACTAGAAATCCCATTTGAGAAGCACTGCTCTATGACACAAATACATTTAAGATATGTCAGGTTTTGGTTACATACTTGTTTTCAAGTCATTTAATTTTGTCTTTTAATGGGATTTGTTGACAATAAGAAAAAACAGAATATCACTATCCTTATCCTTTACACTTTCTACTATTTAAATTAATGTTTGGCTATGAAATGTGTCCTCATTGTGGTGTTTTTCATTTTCTTTTAAAGGCTCCTTTATAAGTCTGTGGATGCCAACGCCATCAACCGAGGTCCCATTTACAACTACCGAGTGGAAATCTCCATCTTTTTCATCATCTACATTATCATCATCGCCTTCTTCATGATGAACATATTCGTGGGTTTTGTCATCATCACATTTCGAGAGCAAGGAGAGGCCGAATTCAAAAACTGCGAACTCAACAAAAATCAAGTCAGTTATTTTCCCAAACTTCAGAAACAATTGAAATTAAATATTTATTTATGTGTCATACATTTGTTTAAATTGTCAAAGTGAATAATGTTTGTGTTCTCTTCTTCTTTTCCCCCCTGTGCAGCGCCAGTGTGTGTACTACGCTCTGAAAGCTCAGCCTATCAAGATTTACATCCCTAAAAACCCGTCGCAGCTCAAATTCTGGAAAATTGTCAACTCCAGCCAGTTTGAATACATCATGTTTGTGCTGATTCTGGGAAACACGCTCACTCTGGCTATCCAGGTATCATTCCACACAACTCTTTCATGAAAATACAGAAACTTGTTTCAGTGTTGTGATGTGACGCTTTGTGTTGTTGTCTTCTCTCGCAGCATTACGAACAGTCTAAAAATTTCACCTCCATCATGGACATCCTCAACATGGTCTTCACTGTGGTTTTCACTATAGAGATGATCATCAAGTTACTGGCTCTGCGGGCTCACGTGAGGCTTCTCTCTCTTACCTTTGGAAACAACATTCGACTGTCAACACTGACTGTTTTTCTGACTTTCACTTTGCTTCTGTTTTCCTTCGCAGCACTATTTCATTGATCCGTGGAATTCATTTGACGCTCTGATTGTCGTGGGGAGCGTGTTGGATATCGCAGTCTCTGAGCTTAGCGTAAGTTTGTTCCCTTAGCTGGCTGTTTATTGTACAGACGCATTTCAAAACCTCATGTACAGTATGTCACAGTGTTTCCTCTACTGCTCTATTTCTCTACTGCTGTGAGAACCTTATCAATCTGAGAATTAAATTTTTTTTTCATATAAAGTCAAGCAAATCTTACCAAATTCCAGTATCATTGGTCCATACTGAATTAGAGGCTCCAACCGCACCCTTTTCTTTTTTGTCTCTACAAAAGTTATGACTTTGACACAGAATAAATCTTCCAAAGCCCGTATCTCAATTTTAAAAGTTTACTGTGATAAATTAAAAGTTACATGATCCATCCGTTACCTTCTCATCTCGTCTCAGTCAAAAAAAAACAACAACCTCCGGAGCGTTATTGGCTCAATAGAAGTTAACGATCATCTCAAAAACTGAAACAAAACTACAACATTAGCAACAACAATTATTCAATACTCAAATTTTCAGAACACATAATAATATTACCTAATAGCAGAGGTGTGGACTTGAATCACATGACTCGGAGTCGAGTCAGACTCAAGTCACAAATTTGATGACTTAGACTTAACATGACAAAATCTAAAAAGACTTGCAACTCGACTTGGACTTTAACAGCAGTGATTCGTGACTTCACTTGGACTTGAGCCTTTTGACTTGAAAATACTTGATACCTTCCTCCAAACCCAAAGATTAAAATGTATGTTAATTAAAAAGTGTGCCACAAATAAATTAATTAACTAACGTTAACACTGTTCATTTTGACACTTAATTCCACATCCACAGCATCCAATCAAGTTGCAGGAGAGAAGCATGAAGAGCTAATGTTATGTTCCTGAGCGCCAGTTGAGAAAAAAATTATACCAAAGATAATTTTGTTTGCGTACAAAAACTATGTGGTGGTCAACAAAAAATGTATTGCAGTATGCAAAACGTGCACGTTGAAAATTATAGATGGAGTCACAAATTATATTACATTTGGTGAGGAGCTCATTATGACTTGTTTAGGACTTGAAACTCAAAGTTTAGGAATTGGGACTTGCCTGTCTCGACTAGAGACTTGACTTTATCTTATATGACTTGGTCCCACCTCTGCCTCATAGTAAACACTGAAAAAGAAGCCTTTGTGTGCCATATAAAGCAGTTAACCTGATACTGGGATTAAAACTAGAAGAGAATCCAGTTGCCAGAATGAGAATGAGTTTCACTATTACTGCCATTAAGGACACTGAGGCCATGTCTTCTGCAATTTTATACGCTGATTCCAGTAGTATTAGAAAAAATGTGTAGTATGTATTTCTTCACCAGAACTGTATTCCTAGCAGTTTGGAGACAACTTTAAATCAATATTACAAGAAATATAATTGAACAGTTCACTGAATAGATACACATTTTAATCTCTTTCCTCTCACCATCACCTCACCATCTCTGCCTGGTGTTGATCGCTGAAACATGGATCCAGGGAGGAGGGGGCCATGGTGAGGTAAGAGCTCAACACCACCACTGCAACTCTAAGTGCGTCTTGGGTTTTGGATTTATACTTCAAGGTACTACATGTTCGAGCACTGCAGCTGTTTTTGTCTCAACACATTTTGTTTGGTTCTAGGGTAAAGGAGAGAGTGGAAAGGTGTCCATCACGTTCTTCCGTTTGTTCCGAGTCTTGAGGTTGGTGAAGCTGCTCAGCAAAGGAGAGGGCATTCGAACGCTCCTCTGGACTTTTGTCAAGTCGCTCCAGGTCAGCGAATAACTCACATAATAACACAAAGGATTGACTACAGTACGTTGTCATGACTCTTACTGTATAAACTCCTTTTGTTGATATCGTGCTTTTGACTTTATTTTACTCAGGCCCTGCCTTATGTCGGTCTGCTCATCGCCATGATCTTTTTCATCTACGCTGTGATCGGCATGCAGGTGAGTTACACTAAAGTAAACTCAAATTAATCAATTAATTAATGATACACAAGACTGTATAACCCATACATAACAGTCTGCCTCCTTTCACTAAGTTTTTATCAGTCATATTGACCCTATGGCAGCAGCTGTTTGTTTCTTACCAAGTACACTTTTTTCCCTTTCAGTCATTTGGGAAAGTGGCCGTCGATGACGACACACATATCAACAGAAACTGCAACTTCCAGACCTTCTTCATGGCTGTTCTGGTGCTCTTCAGGTGGGCCATATTAGCCAGAAAGAGACAGATGTTTAAGAGAGTTTAACATCTGTTTTTATAACAGATCAAATATTACTTGCTGCCACATGTAGAATCTGTTGGCAACAGCACAAGATTTTGGTACCTTTGGTATCTGTCTTCAGACCGGAAGCCAATGGTTATGGTTATTGTTATGCCTCAACACAACTTTTCAAAACACAAATAATTCTATTCTTCGCCTTTGAAACAAGATTTAAAAGATCTTAGTGTGTAAGTAAAGGTCAAATGACAACGCTGCCCTGTCTCTGTGTCCTCGTAGGTGTGCCACCGGAGAGCAGTGGCAGGAGATTATGTTGGCAGCTCTGCCCGGTAGACGCTGCGACCCAGAATCCGACACTGAGCCCGGTGAAGAGTTCACCTGCGGTAGCAACTTGTCCTACATCTACTTCATCAGCTTCTTCATGCTCTGTGCTTACCTGGTGAGCGAAGCCGAGGAGGATTAAGGATCTGTTTTTTTTTAATCACTCGGCTCTCAGATCATTCGTAGTGAAACACTTTCCCTCCTTTTGATATGATGTAATGCAGCCTCCTGACTCCAAATAAATGTAGGTATAATTAATTCAGACTTGCGTTTTACAGGCTGTCGGGTCAAGTGGGATCAAAGTCAGATGAGAGTAGAGAGGATAGTATTACAGCAACAGAGCAGCAGCAGTTTTAACAAGCTAACCCTGTCTTCTCCGATTCCCAGCTCCTCAGAGAACTCACACATCCGCGGATTCTGTTAATCCAGACAGCAGAGCCAAAAATCCTGATTTAAAAGCGTGCAAATATTTTGGTAACATTTCCATGACCTCAGTGCTATTTTAAGACATTGAACAGGTTGATGAAGGTGACTTTAAACCTGGAGAACGTGCGAGAGCAGAACACGGTCTAATCTGAAGTCTAGCAAATGAAAGCGGAAGCTCATAGTCTTTTTAGCTGTTGCAGATCTGTAGTGAAAATGGATTACAGATTACCTGCTTAAAATCATCATCAATGCCATCTAATAATAGAGTGTAATTCCATATGGTGCTGAGGACCTTAAGTTCACTTAAAGTATAACCCAGCTCCACCAATTTCCCACATATATTTAAAAAGTTAATTTACACGGAGGCTGCGTATGCAATATTAGGATTTCCTTATTTTGAAAAGCCCAATTCCAAACTTCCTCCCCCTGCCTACAACTAGACATTACACATATGTCCGTTTGAGATTGACTTTCACCTCCTCCTTGGTTTGACCATTTTCTCAGTCTCAACTCCTTCCTTGTTTCTTTGAAGCCAGATTTACAACCACAACGTCCGGGTTCATGTTCGGCTCCGTCTCTTCATGTGTGTCTCGCATTCCTTCATTGTTTTTTTGTCTTGTGGACAGCTGACATCCATCAGTCTGTGTGTGGTCTTTGACCTTTATCAGAGACCAAACGGGACCCTCCTTGGCTGCTAAAATAGACCCAGACCCCTTTGGCCTGCTGGGTTTTGCGAAATTTACAGAACTGCATGGGTTGACACACGTTCTTCTCGTTATGAAAGATCACTCTGAGAATCACATCCATTTAGAGGCAAACAACTACACACTTCTGAAAAATGTTGTCTTGTGTATTTCCAACCAGAGTAATGTGTCCTGACTACTTTTAGTCACTTATATTAATTTGCCTTAAAGCACATTGAGTGCATGAATTTCAGTTGATACTGTATTTTAATCATAGATGTTTTTAAGGGTATATTATAGTCATCAACCATGACTAACCATTATTATATGTAGTTTGAACGGATCTTTGTTTGTTAACTTTGTCAATCAGAATTCATACTTTTTAATGATTAAATCAGTTATCCAATCTTGTTTTATAAGTGACATGTTGGTAACAAGTGTTTGTTATGTTTCTATCAAGATTATCAACTTGTTCATTGCCGTCATCATGGACAACTTTGAATACCTGACGAGAGACTGGACAGTGCTCGGCACTCACCACCTGGACGAGTTTAAGAGAGTATGGTCTGACTACGATCCGGAGGCCACGTAAGGCTCTTTTCTCTTCTGTTTGTCCCCTCTCACTGTTCCCAGAATATTCTCATGTGTCGGTTAAATGTTTGTTTCTCTGCCTCTTGCAGTGGCCGTATAAAACACATCGACGTCGTCACAATGCTGCGGAGGATTCAACCACCTCTCGGTTTTGGAAAACTGTGTCCTCATCGAGTTGCTTGCAAGGTATGTCGACACAAATTTCAGCGCTGCACACTTGATGCGAGGAGCGTGAACAGAGAGACAGATCTCACTCTGTCCTCTTGTCCTCTCAGAGACTGGTTGCTATGAATGTCCCACTGCACGCTGATGGGACAGTCACCTTCAGTGCTACTCTGTTTGCTCTGGTGCGAACCTCACTCAAGATCAAGACTGAAGGTTTGATCTAATGCATATATACAGACAGAAACGTACGCATTGTACTTGTATGAGTCTACCTCGCTCAGTGCTGTTTCCCTTAAAGGATGTGTTGCCGCTGTCCCCCTCAGGCCCCATCGACAAGCAGAATGAAGAGCTGAAGGTGATCATTAAGAAGCTCTGGAAGCGCACCAAGCCCAAGCTCATTGATGAAGTCATTCCTCCCCCTAGAGGTACAACAAGAACTCACACAGCTGCCAGCCATGATGAAAACATTGTGATAGCAGAAATCACTACAAATACTAACTTCAACTTAATATTTTCAAAAATATACTGTACACATTTTCATCACTAACTTCTTTTTTGGTTCCTTCGCAGGTGATGAGGTGACTTGTGGGAAGTTTTACGCCAGCTTCTTGATTCAGGACTATTTCAAAAAGTTCCGTAAGAGAAAGGAGAGGGAGAGGAAATCCAAAAGGAAGGACAGGGCAGCTTCTCTGCAGGTACTTTTCACTTTAAAGATCCACTCCAGACATATAAAAGTACTCCGCTTTTAATACTAACTTGTTTTGGGGGTTTTCTTCACCAAAATAGTTCAGTTACCTTAAAAATCTACTCCAAAAATCCTAATTCTATTAAAATATACAAATATTTTTATTTCAAAAGTTTAACTATTTCACGCAAGATATTTCCTGCTTCCCGTCCACTCTCAGTATATATGAGCACTGGAGGTTTCAAGTTTCCACATCACATATGTGTATGTTGCATACTGGACCACGATTGGCTTCCAAACTAGTTGTGATGTTGCAAAATCATGATCGTATGTACACATCTTAAAGGAACAGTGTGAAACATTTTGGGGGATCTATTAGCAGAAATGGAATATAATATTCATAACTATGTTTTCATTAGTGTATAATCACCTGAAACTGAGAGTTGTTGTGTTTTTGTTAGCTTAGAATGAGCCCTTCATATCTACATAGGGAGCGGGTCCTCTTCAAGGAGTCCACCATGTTGCTCCGCCATGTTTCTACAGTAGCCCAGAGCAGACAAACCCAACACTGGCTCTAGAGAGAGGCTCTTTCACGTTTTTGAGTTACCTGAAGGCCACCGTAGTTCTCCGTCACGCTTGTGAGAGTGCAAAACCGTGGTACCGACAGCCGACATCTGACTGCTGTCGCTCCAAAAGTTCAATTCAATTCAATTTATTTTTATATAGCATCAAATCATAAGTCATAAATCATCTAGAGACCCAACAAGAGATCCTTCATGAGCATGCATTCACAGTGGCAAGAGAAAATTGCCCTTTAACAGGCAGAACCAGGCTCTGGGTGGGCAGCCATCTGCCTCGACCGGTTGGGTGGAGGGAGGGAGAGAGAGAGAGAGGGAGAGAGAGATGAACACAAGCTATACAGTAAGTACTAATACAAATAGGACTAATAACAATAATCAATAGCAGTGGATATAATAGAGGGATCAGTAATATATCAGTATATATCAGTAATAATAGCAGTAACAATAATAGAAATATGACCACTACTACTAACAAAAAGGCTGATAATAATGATAGTAGTAGTTGGTGTCAAGCAGGGCCGCGGGTACAGATGCAACCACGATCACGGTATAACCCTGATCCATGGTTACCTGCGAGACGAGAAAGCATAAAGACTCCGGGTAAGAAATCAAAGTAGTGTTATTATGCTAAGGATGGACTCTGAGCGGGGCGAACGGCAGTACCACAATTTTGCATTCGGCGGCTCTCAGTCTTCGAAAGGGAGGAGTGAGCGGAGGGGTACTCAGTTGGTTGCAATCTGCAACCACACCACTAGATGCTGCCACATCCTACACACTGTACCTTTAAACTCAGATTTAACGTAAGCACAGAGAAACGTTCCTCCCACAGCAGATGTTTGCGAAAACAGCCTTCTAATGTCAAACATCATTCTGCTTAGTGAAGATCAAAAATCCAGATGAAGTAAAAAATAAGAAAAAACATTTCTGAGTGGAGCGGGACTTTGTTGTTGCTTTATGGATATTTGTTAGACATGTATTATTAACACTCGGGGTGCATACTGTATCTTATTGTCTATATTTATGTGTTCTTAGCTAGGGCTGCGGACGCTGCAGGACCTGGCTCCAGAGATGCGTCTGGCGATGGCCTGCGACCTGGAAGAAGAGGAGGGCGTGGATGGAGAGATGGCCGGCGATGAGATATTCGACAGCGAGCCAGGAACCTCGGTGAATAACACGCCTCGCAGCACGCCGCTGCCGACTCTAGACAAGCTGGTAGAGCAGATAAACGTGCTCATGGAGCCTGAGCCTGAGCCCAAGACAGCCATCGATGACGTGGTCACGGAGCAGGTGATGGGCCTGCAGGAGCACGAGAGACCAGGATCAGAGCTGGCAGGATTCAGCGTTGTAACAGAGCAGCCTGTGAGGTCTAATCCCCTGCTCATCAGGTGTGTTTCTCTCATTGTTTATGACGCTGTGTTTATTGCATTATATGTAAATTCATACATTGGGACTGTATTCTTTTTGCAGAAAGTCATAATGAGTTGTTTCCTCTCCTGTTCAGGGTGGACCACATCGACTTGTCTCCTCCTCCTGTTCCTGCTCCTGCTCCTGCTCCTGCTTCTCCTCCTGCTCCTGCTCCTGCTTCTCCTCCTGCTCCTGCTCCTGCTCCTGCTCCTGCTCCTGCTCCTGCTCCTGCTCCTGCTCCTGCTCCTGCTTCTCCTCCTGCTCCTGCTCCTGCTCCTGCTCCTGAACCTGCTCCTGAACCTGCTCCTGCTCCTGCTCCTGAACCTGCTCCTGCCCCTGCCCCTGCCCCTGCCCCTGCCCCTGCTCCTGCTCCTGCTCCTGCTCCTCCCCCAGAGATACCACAGGGTGTAGTTGAAGAACCAATTGAGGTGGCAACAACTACAGTAGAAGAGCAGGTCTATTACAGTGAAGTGGAAGCTGCAATTCTGGCATCAGTAGACAGGTAAGAGAGTGAGGAGAGAGATACAGCATAATGTAATAAATTAATAAATAAAGGAATAGTTAGAGCACAATTATTCACTTGCTTGCCTAGAGCAGTTAAATTAGCTTGTGGTTTTTATATTGTTTTAATGCTCTTATGCTAAGCTAACCAGCTTCATACTTAAAGGAACAGTGTGTAAAATTTTGGTGGATCTATTAGCAGAAATGAAATATAATATTCATAACTATGTTTTCGTTAGTGTATAATCACCTGAAACTAAGAATCGTTGTGTTTTTGTTAGCTTAGAATGAGCCCTTCATATCTACATAGGGAGCGGGTCCTCTTCATGGAGTCCGCTATGTTTCTACAGTTGCCCAGAACGGACAGACCAAACACTGGCTCTAGAGAGAGGTAACGTGAGCTGCAGAGTGCAAAACCGTGATACCACCTGCCACCGTCTGACTGTTATTAGGCTATGGATGCCCTCTGAGTGAGGCGAATGGCGTTACCACGGTTTTGCACTCAGCGGCTCATGTTAGTGAGCGGAGGGGTACTCAGTTGGTTGCAATCTGCAACCACACCACTAGGTGTCGCCAAATACGACACACTGTCCCTTTAATGGACAAACAGAGTGGTATCCATCTCCCCACGTAACTCTTGAAATAAAAACAAATAAGCATATTTCCCAGAATGTCAAACTGTTCATTTGAAAATATTACATAATGCTAAAACTCTTGGATCTTATAGGTACGTGTATCCAGAAGCTGTCTCTCCTACACCACCTGAGAACGGCTACAATGGACAGAGCATTGGGGAGATACCCTATGACACTCCTGATGCCAATGGCTTTGATACCAGCAGTTATAACGACACCAACATCAATGGAGGGAGCCCCATTCCCTATGCCACAAATGGATATAGTGAGAACGGATATGCAGGCGACAACAGCAGTATCATTAGCGTCAACGGTAATGGAAGTACAATAAACGGGAATGGAAACGGCAGCACTTTCAGTGGTTACACTGGGAACGGCTACAATGGAAATGAGAATGGCGAACAGTATGTCAGGAGACGACTACTTCCTTTCATACCACAAGGTGAAACTCACACATTTCCTTTTTCCTTCTTTATTAGGGGGCAATGTTGGTAATTTAATTCAATACATTGTATACATACTGTATGTACAGTGTGAAATATATAGTGGTTTAACTAACATGGAGTTAGAGCTGCAACATAAAATTAATCTGCAACTATTTTGATAATCAATTAATTGTTTAAGTAATTTGTCAAGCCAAAATACCAAATGTTTTTATGTTTCTTGTCTTACATTATAGTAAATTTAATATCTTTGGCTTTTGGACTGCTGTTCAAACAAAACAGGACTCTTTATTTTGGTTTTCACCTCTGGCTCTAGGAAATTGTGTCACAGTTTTATGTTGTTTTATTGTCCAAACAATGAAACGATAATGAAAATAATCGTTATTTGCAGCCTTACATGCCATTATCTGATCTGGATGCACATAGTTATACAGCATGTATTACAGTGCTTCTCAAATAATGGCTAATAGTTTATTCTATCTAAAGTGTTTTTTAATTAAAGCTACTTCGAGGAACTTTCCTTTTGTGTTGATTTTGACGGTCCCTGTGGACAAAAGAGGTAGTGTTTACGAGCACTCAATCAATCAATCAATCAATACTTTTATTGCCATGTCAACCCACAGTTGATTGGAATTTGTCTCGGTGCAGTGCTCATTAAAAACAGACAAAAACACACACATATTAAAAAAAACATAGAGTACATAGAAGACAACCACATACATTAATACAATCATTCAAACCAATAAGATCCTAAAATGCTAAAATACTGTGAAGAGCCTTATTGTGCTTTTGCAACTTCCCCTAAAGTGTCTAGTGCAAAGCATTCCTAAAGTGCGTGTTGGCTGGAGCTTAATTTCCACCAGAGTCCCTTCAGAAAACCTCTCATTTTACTGCAGCAGTCTGACAGTCTGCCCCGTGCAGTCCCGGTTCTGGTTCTCCCATGCCTCCCTTTCCTTCAGTGAACCCTGTAATACGGCTCGGGCCTATAGAGAATAACTAAATAGAAATAGCCAATATTCTCACTGATGGTCTCGTTTGCTTATGTTGGTCGTATAGAGGCATCAGTATTAAATTGAGACTGTTTCAAAGACAGTTAAAAGTTCCTTGTAGTAGCTTTAACTAAAAACATCCGTCTGCTACTATATAAATCAAAAGGAAGTTCTTAGGCTGTGGAATAATCACAGATGATACATGCATGGGACTGTAGTCACAGACTCTCACCACTAATGCTTAAGGCTGGTAAAGCGAGCAGCTGCCCTGGAGCCACAGCTTTTCATAGTGTTAGTTTGTGGTAGTTTAATTAATGGCTGTATCAACTAAAATGATGAGGGCCATCAAGAGCAACTTCACACCCTACTTTAGCTTGAACACACCCCTTCACATGAGAGTCATATGGTGCAAACAGGTGTTCAATAGGGCCAGCTCATTTGTGCCCTAAGGCCCCCCTACTGGGCTAATCCGGCCATGCTGACACTGAACCCCCTCCACGCAGGGTTATAATCGTGCATCCTGGACAGTTTCCTAACACTTCCCTGCTTATTGTTTCAGGTCGAAAGCCATCCTTTAACTTACAGTGTCTGAGGCCACAGTCCAGTGACAGCCTCCCCATCCCAGGGAACTACCGTGGGAGCACATCCCCATCCAGATCCCGTCTACAGGTAAAGCAACGGCACACACACTTTCTCAAAATGTTAGTGTTCATACACTGAGTGAATCTCATCTGGTTTCTCCTGCTCTCGCTCTCTTGTGTAAGACTCAGCAGAACCTGGACTCCCGACCCAGCAGCGCGTCCTCGATGTCATCCGCCTCCTGGGTGAACTCGAGAGCAGCTGGCACCACTCCTCTTCCAGGAATAATCGCCCCCTCGGGACGCAGGGGCAAGCTCATCTACTCCCCTATGATCCTGGTGGACGAGGCCACCGGCAACAGCCAGCCGCTGTGGAGCGAAGGCTCCGCCAGCCTCCCTGCAGGGAGCAGGGCACCTGGCTGGTACCCCGGTCAGACGAGGACCTACAGCAGCATGAGGATGCCACCGGTCAACCAGGGCTTCATGGAAAAAGGCAGCGCAGAGAGTCTGGTCGAGTCGGTGAGTAATAATGCAGTAGGGGATTTTTGTGGATAAGAAACCTTTAGCAACCAGTATGTACAACTATAAACATATACTGTACACTTTATTTTAATTACTTTCAGCCCTCTGGCGGTTTGATTTAGTGTTTTTGTTTTTTTACTAAAACCAATATTTTCCACCTCATTTTATCAGCTCTATTAAAGGATATGTTCACAATATTTCAAGTCTATCTTAAAACAATAGTCAATAGACAAAATATTGTACTAAAAAGACTGAAACTTTGGAAGATACTCACTTGATTTGACTAACTCAGACTGCTGAAACCTCATTAACTACGAATAATCAATATTTAATCGCGATTAATCGCCTGATTGTCCATAGTTAATTGCGATTAATCACAAATTAATCACACATTTTTCATCTGTTCAAAATGTGCCTTAAAGGGAGATTTGTCATGTATTTAATACTCTTATTAACATGGGAGTGGGCAAATAGTCTTTCTTTATGCAAATGTCTGTATATATTTATTTTTGGAAATCAATCAACAACACAAAACAATGACAAATATTATCCAGAAACCCTCACAGGTACTGCATTTAGCATAACAAATAGGCTCAAATCATAACATGATAAACTGCAGCCCAACAGGCAACAACAGCTGTCAGTGTGTCAGTGTGCTGACTTGACTATGACTTGCTCCAAACTGCATGTGATTATCATAAAGTGGGCATCTCTGTAAAGGGGAGACTTGTTGTGGATACCCATAGAACACATTTTCATTCACATACTGTATCTTGAGGTCAGAGGTCAAGGGACCTCTTTGAAAATGGTCATGCCAGTTTGAAGCGTTATTTACCCTCCTTCTCAACAAGCTAGCATGACATCCTTAAGTTTTCTAGTTTCATATGATGTCAGTATCTTCATTCTAGCTTTAAAACTGAGCCCGTTTCAACATAAAAATCGCAAGTTACGTGAATGCGTTAAAGAAATTAGTGGCATTAAAACAAATTTGCGTTAAAGCATTAATATCACGTTAACTTTGACAGCCATACTTTGGCATATACCTTTGCACAGAACAACAGACTGTGGATTTTGTCCCCTGTCACTTTCATTGCAAGCACGTTAGGAAGGCATCTTTTAATGGCCAGTATGAACAGGAGGAATTATTAGAGCAAGCAAAACCTGTATCAGTTTCCATTTGGGCACCTGACTATTGTTTTAAGACAGACTTAAAAAAATTGTGAACCTATCCTTTAATACAACAAGATATGCATGTTCTGATATATACTGTAAATACTATACCTGTTATTAGAAAGAACAAATATTCCACTATCAGCCAAACATCAGCAATAAAAAAGACGATATTGATTTTTAATGCTGATACAATTTGAAGCTTATATATCGGTGCACCACTGAGACAAATTCTTACTAAAGTAATGTTTAATACTTTCTCATCTCCTAAGTGTTCTGTAAATCCAAGTCCATTTGCAGTTACTGCACTCTTTACATTATGATAAAAGAAATAAATGCTATATTTTGCATTTCAATTTGGCTAAGTGATTCTCTCAGCTGACAAAATCCTCTGGGCATTGGACACAATGATAATCAGATAAACATGCATGTTTATGTTTGCGTGCTACTGAGAATGAGTGGCTAAAAACCTAATCCCTGCCTTACATCATTGTTCCTCTGCTTTTTTCCCTCTTTCTTGCTAATGTCAGATCCTGATCTCGGAGGGTCTCGGCGTCTACGCCAGGGACCCCAAGTTTGTGAGCTTTGCCAAGCGGGAGATCGCCGAAGCCTGTCACATGAGTCTGGACGACATGGAGAGCGCGGCCGCCGACCTCATAGCTCGAGGAGCCAGTCAGTCAATTTCTCGCTTTGAGGAGGAACTGGCCGACGAAATGAACTGCGTGATTTCTTACTGAGATCAGCAAAACTGAAATAACTGTGTGAGAAAGTGAGGTATGAAGTTTTATAAGGGGAAAAAAAGTGTGTTTTATATCTGCTCCGGAGAAAAAGTGGACTGGAGAGTGTAAGAATGAAGGGACAATTTTGTCTACTAATGTTGTGTTGGTATGATATACTTTTATTTGTAAATGCCAAAACACACACACTGATTTTAAGATATCACATGTCAGTATGTTGCAGGACTCAACAACTATTCCTCTGAACACTTTGACTGTTTGGCAGAAGAGCCTGCTGAATGGGACAGAAAACTGTGGCTCTTAGCATTATTATGACTTATTATGACAGACGACCTTTTTTTTTTTTGCATTGTATTCTCATTTTGTACTGTACTTGAATTGTTGTCACTTTATACACTTGTATAAACTGTAAAAAAAAAAATTTAAAATATTAAACTATTAGATCAATAAAACATTTATACTTTGTTACACATACAGTATAATTGATATACGAGTGCCCAACAGCATTCGCTATTTTAGAGAATTATTTAAATATACTGAATATTGAATATCCTCCTAATATGCAATCTGAAAACTCATAGACTGTAAATAAAGCATTATGTTTTCTCATTATTTGTGTTAGTTATTATTCTTGTGCAGTAATAACATACCATTCCAAACAGGAAGTTGAAAGCTACTTTTTTTTTTTCACATCAGTGCTATAATGGAGGTTGAAACCCGCAGCAAAAATACAAAAGAGTGAATTATATAATAAGCCATTAATGGACCGGCAGATGGACAACATCTGGGTTTCACTCCCCCTTTTAGATACAAAAGAATCATGCAAAACATTAGCCCATATGTGTCTGTTGTTCACTGCTAAATTAAACACTGTATATTCATCCTTTATCTCTGCACTGTTTGCAAAAATGTAAAAATATGTACTCTCCCTGAACTTATGTGCAGAATGAGGTTTGCCTACAAGAAAGGAAAATATATTCCTCTAAAAATACAATCAGCTGACATTTGATGGTGTGGAGCTGCCTGTTAATGACCAGCAGCGGTTCACAAACCTTCACCGACCTTTTTATTCCCCTTTACATCCCTCCTTCTGTCTACTAAAGCGTGAACAGTCTCCATGCGCTCCTCTCTGCATTAGAAGCCTCGGGGCGAGCTACCCCTTAGAATAAAGCAGCGCTGTGATTGGGCAGACGGCTCGGCTCGTCTTTTTTTCTTGAGCACCATGGATTTTTTTATTTTTTTTTGTAATGCTTTCTTTATTGAACACATTCTCATTAACAGAGGTACAAACAGATACATAGACAATTGAAAAAAAAAGAAGACAAAAAGAAGAAAAAACAAAAATAATTACATATACATTTCATAATGCCAGAGTTTATGTTATATAAATTACATCATATTATATTCATTTAATAACTTAAAAGTCTTAATGGCTTTTTTGTTTTTAGCATTGGCTATTATGGTGCTATATTCTTTGAATTCATTAATAAAATGCAGGAAAGTTGGCATCTGTTTTATGAATATGAAATTTCCTCAAAATAATAAATAATTGTATAATATGCAGCATGTTATTTACAATCTTATCTTGACTGATGTATAGCATTAAATCAAACATTATTTCAACATTCATCTTAAAGCAGCAGTGGGTAGAAATGGAGCAAATATGATTAAAACCATATTTTTATAAAACGGTCACTTTATTCTGACAGTAGTGCATGAGACAGGTAATCTGAAAAAAACCATGTGCCTCTGTGTCCTCCGGTGTCCTCCGGTGCTCCTAATGGCATCTGCAAGATTTCACAGACCGGAGGAAAACAACCAATCAGAGCCGAGCTGGAGCCTTGCCGTCTCTAAGCAGCTGTCAATCACTCGCAAACTCCGATCAAACGATCGAACTAGACAGCGCTGATCAAATATTAATCAATATTCTGTGACTGTAATGCCTATTTCTCGCTTTCTAGCTGTAAAATGAGAAAGTTTGTGACCCGGCAGCCATGTTGAGATCTGTTGAGGAGATACCAAGCACCGCCCACCAGCTGAAGTACAGCCAATAGGAACACTCTCTCTCTGAAATGACCTGTGATTGGCCAAAGTCTCCGGTCACGGGCTAGATTTTTTAAAGCCTGAAACAGAGCCATGAGGAGGTACAGAAGTCTAGTTTTCTCTCAGAACACTTGAATTACAATACGCTGAAAGTTTATTATGGAATTTTTGCCCAATGATGCCAAAAATACACTGCCATTGTGACAAACAAGAATAATTCATTTTCAGGCTTAATTCATTTATTTCGAGAAAAGCTCATTTCTTTGTTGTCTCAGTTATTACTGTGGAATTTTCAGGACATGTAACTTAACTTTTGAATGTAAATGTGTATCAGCACCGGTCACTGTTGAGACTGTGCAGCACACATGCAGCGAAACAGAAAGAGGAATAATGCAGATCGGTGATGCAGATCCTTGTCTGTGTGGGTTGATTGTGCGCTGATCTGTTGGTAATGCCTCAGGGCTCCAGTAGGGGGTCTCTCACTATTTCCCCTCTTTAAGGGCACAACACCATACCTTCAGTTTCTTTTATAGAAAGTTGGCTACATCAATCCAGAACATTCTTGTATACTTGTATACTTTTCTCTTTTTCAAGTCCACAGATATCACACTTGTAATCAATATCCAGCTTGAATCTTTCTAACACAAGTTTTAGGTAAACTCTTTGCAATATCTTGAAAGACACTTCTATAAGTTTGTTATTAAGGAAATAAAGGGATAAATGAAAACAAACAAAAAAAATAAAAAAATAAAATGCCAGGGGTTAATATAAATAAAATAATATTAACTTAAGTAAAACATTAAAATGGGAGCACAAACGTATCGTTTAACTCGCCTTTTTGTTTTTTGCAGAAGATATAGTCTTAATACGCTGCTCAAAGAAATGAAGGGAACACTTAATCATCACAGTATAACACCAAGTCAGTCAAACTTCAGGGATATCAATGTGTCCATTTAGGAAGCACAAGTGATTGTGAATCACTTTCAGCTGCTTTGGTGCAAATGAAAGTGACAACAGGTGCAATGGAGAGGCAACAGCAAGACAACCCCCAAAAAGGGAATGGTTTTGCATGTGGTGGCCACAGACAATTGCTCTCTCCACATCCTTCCTGACTGATTCTTCTGTAGTTTTGTGTTCTGCTAGTGTCCTTGTCACTACTTGTAGCACAAGGCGGTACCTGCAGCCCAATCAGGTTGCACAGGTAGTCCAGCTCCTCCAGGATGGCACATCCATATGTTGTCACAAGAAGGTTTTCTGTGTCTCCCAGCACAGTCTCAAGAGCATGAGGAGACACCAGGAGACCGGCCGTTACACAAGGAGGGCTGGACGGGGCCGTAGAAGGGCATCAACCCAGCAGCATGACCGGTATCTGCTCCTTTGTGCAAGGAAGAACAGGAGGAGCACTGCCAGAGCCCTACAAAATGACCTCCAGCAGGCTACCGGTGTGCATGTTTCTGACCAAACTGTCAGAAACAGACTCTGTGAGGGTGGCATGAGGACACCGACGTCCTCTAGTGGGACCTGTGCTCCCAGCCCAGCATCGTACAGCTCCATCGGCATTCACCAGAGAACTCCAGAATTGGCAGGTCCGTCAATGGCGCCACATTCTCTTCACAGATGACAGCAGGTTCACACTGAGCGCATGTGACCGGCGTGAAAGAGTCTGGAGACGCCGTGGTGAACGTTATACTGCCTCTAACATCATCCAGCATGACCGGTTTGGCGGTGGGTCAGTGATGGTCTGGGGAGGCATTTCCTTGGAGGGTCGCACAGACCTCCATGTCATAGCCAACGGTACCCTGACTGCTGTTAGGTATGAACTCCTCAGAGCGATTGTCAGACCTTACGCTGGTGCAGTGGGCCCTGGGTTCCTCCTGGTGCAGGACAATGCCTGGCCTCATGTGGCCAGAGGCAGTTCCTGGATGACGAAGGCATTAATGCCATTGACTGGCCCTCACGTTCCCCTGACCTAAATCCAATTGAACACCTATGGGACGTTATGTATCGGTGCATCCGACGCCACCAAGTACCGCCACAGACTGTCCAGTAGCTCACCGAACTCCTGATCCAGGTCTGGGAGGAGATCCCCCAGGACCGACTCATCAGGAGCAGGCCCAGATGTTGTCGGGAGTGCAAATAGGCACGCGGGGGGCCGTACACACTACTGAGTCACATTATGAGTTGCTGTGATGAAATCCACTTAATTTGGATCAGCCTGTGATTTCAATTTCTTTACTTTGATCTTCGGTGTGATTTTGAATCCAGCCCTCAATGGGTTGATGATTTTGGTTTCCATTGACCGTTGTTACATCATTTTGTTCTCAACAAATTATACAATGTACATCAGTAAAGATCTTCAACTTGAATAATTTGTTCATCAAGATCTGATTTGTGATTTAAGTGTTCCCTTAATTGTTTTGAGCAGTGTATAGTCCCATTCCTTCCTTAAAAACATTACAATGAGGTTTAACTCTTGCAAATTTGCATTTATGAATGTAAAAACTTTGCGACAATAATAATGAGATTGATTAGAAAATATTCTCTCTAATATACCGTGTTGAACTTTAAAAAGCAAAAAAAAATACATTTTCCAGTAGAAGTTCAAAATCACAGATAATATTTTCCAAGATAAACCTACAAATTATCTTGCCACAGTTTAGCTCGGCTCGTCTTTTTTTTTTTTTTATTTCAAAATGGCAGTATACATAGTAACAGCAGAAAACATTAAAAACATTTACATACAGAAGAAGCATAGCGAAAAACATAAACAAAGAGCTGTGCCAAACATAAAAGGACAACAGAAATTAAACAAAACCAACATAAAATAAAAAAAAAAAGACCACGCGAGAGTATGACAATAATTTAAAAAACCTTAAAGATATTGCATACATTCATTGTTTTCATTACTTTTTTGTTTTGTGAGGAAGAAATTGTTGACAGATATAGATCCATTTCATTCATAAATACAAAGAAATTAGGCTCTTTTGTTTTGTAAATTCGCACTTGTGAATGTGGAGCTTCGCGAGAATTAAAATAAATTAATTAATAAGAAAAAAATGCATTACTGTCTTTGTCACTGTAATCAGCTCGGCTCGTCTTCACTGCACGTCCAATTTATTATTATTTGTTTTTATATTTGGCTGCTATGATTACAGTGACAAAGACACAGTGTAAATTTACAAAAAAAAGCCTAATTTCTTTATGAAAGAAATGGAATTATATCTGTCAACAATTTCTTCCTCACAAAACAAAAAAGCAATGAAAACAATGAATGTATGCAATATCTTTAACGTTTTTAAATGAAATTATTGTCCTACTCTTGCGTGGTCTTTTTTTATTATCTACTTATTTTTATTGTGTTTTTTTTTATTTTATGTTGGTTTTGTTTCATTTCTGTTGTCCTTTTAATGTTTTCTGCTGTTACTATGTATACTGTAATTTTGAAATAACAAAAAAAAAAACGTCCATGGATTTGTATCTGACGTCACGACGCTTCGCACGTCCTCGCCCAGTTCGTGACGCAGTCCGGCTCTTCCCTCCTGGGCGTCTTCCTCCCCTGGGCTGTTCCGGATGAGACGCCTCCCTCCCTCCGCCCCTCTGATCCTCTTATCAGCGAGTAAGCGGCCAAGATGGATGTTGTAAACCAGGTAAGGCTTTCGGGAGGGGAAAAATCATATATATTCACTATTGTTTTATTCTGCTACGTGGTGTTCGTTTAATTTGCTTCATTTTTTATTTGTCGTGCGCTCAAATTAATATATTTATTTGTCACATATGCGCCGATTTTAACGCCGCGCTTTCTGTTACCTAGGAGTCGATATGTGATTTATGCATTTAGCAAAAAAAAAAAAAAATGCAGCAATGTTACATTAAAGGCACGACGATGATAATTGACTATTTTGTCCAGATACTGATGCTGCAGTCGGTGTGATGGAGATGAAGCGGCCTTAGAATAAAAACTGTAGGATGTGCAGAGATTTGTGCAGCAATGACATTTAGCATAGAGAGGAGAGGATGTAGCCTCCATCATCTCCGGGGATTCACACTAATTGATTTAGACCTGCTCACGTCTCAATTAGTCTGCTGTTGCTAAGATAACAAAACATGATTAATTTGCGGGGCCCTCCCCGGTGAGATAGCCGCAGTAGGCCTCGACACCGAGGAGGAGGAGGAGGAGGAGGAAGAGGCGCTCCTGCATCTCCATGGCCGCTCATCTCTCTCAGAGCTGTGTTGGTTTGTGACACAAAGAGGCTTCCCTGAGAAGATGAGCGCACAAACCAGCCTGCTCTCAACATGCATTATGTCAGTAAATGCGTCATCTGTTTAATATGGATGTGCAAAAGAAACAATGAGGGTTGTGGTTGCAGCCAGAAAGAGAAAAACACATCACTGCTGCTTATTTCCAGTGCGGCCATTTATTGATGCACACAGGGACACACCGCCTTCTTCTTCTTTGCGGTGTCGCATTCATTCACCTGCGCACAAAAAAACGCTTCCTTCCTCACGTTTTTTTTCGTCAATTTACACAGATTTCGCGAGATTTGCTCCTCACAAATGAATACATGCAAAAAAAAAAAAAAAAAGGAGTGCTGCAGGTGAAGTGTGCAGCCAGAGAGAGAGAGAGCAGAGAAAACAGTCGGTTAATCAGCTTTAGTGTAATTGTAATGCTGTGCAGGAGCTCCCTCTCACACACACACACACACACACACACACACACACACACACACATACAAACACACACACCATAGGGTTTGAAGTCAATATTAAAATGACTGTAAAAAAAGAAGGGAAAAAGTCCAGAGTGCTCGGAAGTTCTAAAGATATAAAAAGCCTTTATTCAATTGGCTATTTCATGATGAAATGCTAAAAGCAATGCTGGTACATGTAAGACTGGGTAACAATTAATATGACTGTATTGTAACTGTACAGCATCTCATGGGCTGTGACAGTTGAGACACTTTATATTCGCTGGCAGATATTATTTGCTATATAACAAACACCTGCAGGTGCCAGCAGTAGACCACCAGTGTGCAGCTATATGAGACTGAGGTAATTAGGTTCATGTTTTTTTATAATCATCATATCATCATCATCATCATCATCATCATGCCTGGTTTACTGAGAGTGGCTGAATCCACACAGGGAGAGCAAGTAAATGTAAAAAAAAATCTCTGCTAATTGATGATTTCTTTTGTTTTTTTCGCAGTTGGTGGCCCAAGGGCAGTTCACGGTACTCAAACAACCGTTGGGATTTATCAAAATTCTACAGTGGGTAAGTCTGTTTCACATATTTATTGGCAACAAATACATGAATATTTTCCATTTTAATAAAAAAAAGAAATCACAAAATAGTATATTATTGTGGATAAACTTGAGCTTGTATCGTTTGCAATAAATAACATTGGCATGCCCCTAACTGACAGATTTGTGACCTTCTGTCACACAGAGGTCACAAAGCTGCATGGGGCTTAATAATGGATGTGACTCTACACTCTTAGAAAGAAAAAAAAGAAATATTCACAGTTGAACCCTCTCTCACTATGGTTTAACATTTGTATTATTTTCTCTAGAATCATTACAGGAACTCCATCTGTAGTAACGTGTAGTAATGACTCTCTTGAATGTATTGAAATAATGAGCTTAATACTGAGGTGTATCCTGATAATGTGATACTGCCCCAGCAGGCCTGAGCAGGAGACACCAGCAGGATGTGTTACGTCACTGTTGTAGTAACACAATGTCAGTCCACTAAGGAATATAATGACAATTTGTCAAATCCTTCTCGGAGGACGTGACCTCTGCATGCTAGAGCGGTTCATTACATCTATATGTGTTCAGTCTCCTCCACCAGATGATGGAGCCACACAACTATTCATGTAGTAGTTTCTCTAAGAAGAGAGCAGCATAGATTTACTGTATTACATAATGTAACTCAAGGATTGTAAAATGTATTTTCTGCTTTTTTTGTGGTTTATTTTTGAGGAAATATCATTGAGTTAGTTAGTTAAGAAAACAATAAGGTGATTAATCGATTACCAACTATTTTACTAATCGATTCAACGTTATTTTTCATGCAAAAATGCCAAACTCTCAACTGGGTCCAGCCTCTCCAATGTTGGGGATTTACTGCTTTTATTTGCCTTTAAACGATCATAAGCTGATTATATTTGGTGTTTTGGTTCTGTTAATGCCATCAACTTGGGCTTTGCTAAATCGTCTACGGTTCTCTGTCATATCGTACCCCAAAGAACCCATCAATTTAACGAGAAAATAATCAGCAGATTAATAATGAAAATTATTAGTTCCGCTCATGTTGATGTATCCAAGAGCAGTTATAGACATTTTTAGAAGATTAGACATGAAGGATGTTGTCCCACAGTCACAGATCTCCTCATATAATAGAGCAGGCTCATCCTGAAGAGGCTCCAGGGTTAACAGTGGTGCCTCTCTATTGCAGTTTTCTTTTTTTCTCTCTCTACAGCTGGGGCACCACAGTGGTGGGAATAGTGGTGCTAATTAACCACACAGGCCCCGCAGCTAAGCGAGGGCCTCTAAAATGTGTCTTTTCTTATGTTATGTTATGCTATGTTAAACCTTGAACTGGTTCTGACTGGTTGTTGTTTGTGGTTTTGGTTACGGTGAGCCAGTTTGCATCATTAACATAAAGAAGTGAGTCAAATCATTTCGCGAGGTACAACTTTTTTGATAATAAATGCATCATTATAGTGATTTCTTTCAAGCAAAAATACTCAAATGTTTCTTGTTGTGGCTCCTCAAAAGTGAGGATCGGATGCCTTTTGTTGTCATATATGATAGTGAACAGAATATCTTTTGGTTTTTGACTGATGCTCTAGCAAAACAAGCTCTCTGAGGAGGTCACCTTGGGCTTTTGTTTCAGTATTTTCTGACATTTTATAGACAAAACCATGAATCGATTAATCAAGAAAATAATTGGCAGATTAGATAAACGTTACTTGCAGCCTTAATCATTTTAATTAGCTCTATGTTCATCATTAAATATGTGCATGCAATGTAATTATGAATAAATTTTTAGGAGGGTATATGACAAGGAAATTGAGGAGAGGATGCCCTTCCTGCACACGGGTCCCATAATTCTTAGCTACACCCCTGAACCTCAGTACGAGACCATACTTAACACAACCCAGATGAAAACGTGCGTGCCAAGGCAGTGGCTCTGACAGAGTCCCACGCTGTAATGGGCTCTGCAGATATGCCAGAGAGCAGTCAGAGGCATGAGTGTATACTGCATGACTCTGTAGTCCTTCCCTGGAGCTGTGTGAGTGTGCCAGCACCTCATCACTGCCTCCCTGGGTCACAGCAAAGCCAACCACCAATCAGGAGGCACGCTCAGGAGGCCAGGGCCCGTGAATCATCTGTCAGAGAGAGAGAGGGGCCTGCGTGCCTCATCGTCAGACTATAGGAGGAGCTGCTGGAGCTGCTGCTCTTTCTGGATTAATATGGGCATACACAAGCAGCAACACAGTGTTTTTTAAGGAGGGGAGAGAGGAGCCTCTTCCTCTTTCTGTGGAAACAGGCAGCGATGAGAAAGATGCTTCTGTGTAGTACAATCAAACCTTTTAAATGGAAATGGATTGATGATGTGGTCTACATTTGATGATGAAAATGTGTGAGATTTAACCAGCGTTCAGTACGTGTGACTCATGTAGCCTTGCCCACCTCCCCACCCTACCCTGCCCCACCCCCACCCTCTCTCTCTCTGGAGAATAGTGCTGACAATGCCGAGATTTGACGGATGTTGGAAGACATTGAGTTCCCAAATAAAGCTGATGTCGAGCCACGGAGTAGTCAAACAGCCTCCTCCTGCCTCCACCGCTACAGGACGCGCGCTGCTATATGTGCATACAAATTTCCCTTTCTGACTCATAAAAAAGGCTGTTTGCGAGAACATGGAGCGAGAGCCTGATTCACTTTGCTGTGGTCCCTAATGTGTAATAAAGGCGGTTGATTTTGTTGTAGCTGAGGGGCTCTTTGCTGTTCAGATGCTTGTGGTGCCTCTCTGTGGTTATTACTCCAGGGCCTCTGGTGAAGGCTCACACAGCTTGTGTTTATTTCTGTGCTTTTGGCTATGTGTCGGCATGTAAGGCGCTGCTAACCCTCCTGCAAGGGAGGGCTTCAACGTTTTAGTTGAACCGGGAAGGCATTTCATATTTTTGGCATAAAATGGTCAAATTTGAAAGTATTGAATATCATCACAGAATATTGACCAGAGCAAGATAAATTGGCCGACATAGCTTATTGCAGATATATCGGTATTTACATATATGTTGGCCGATAACTTCAAAGAAATTGCAGTACAGAAATACCAAAGACTATAATTATTATGAGCAGAACAATATCTAAAAAAAGTCTTTCAAGATAGATAGATAGATAGATAGATAGGTAGACTTTACTGATCTCCAAAGGCAAATTGAGGTGTTACAGCAGTAATTAACATCACATAAAACGTGCAATCACTCTCACAAAAGACATGAGGTAGGTACGAAAAGCACTATTTGCTGCAAATCTCTAGATAAATGTACATACCAACTACTTAACTCTAGATAGAAGAAATAAAAAAATACAATAAAATAGAGTTAAAGATACTGTATATCTCCGCTGGGCAACAATATCTCTATACAATATAACAATATCATAATATTATGTTAAAAAAAGAATATCGCCTAATGTATCTTTAATGGATTTTTCTACCTTTTCAGATATCAATATCACTATCTGCTTCAAAAATCAAGAATCGGTCGGGCTATACAGTTGGTACTGTTATTGATCTGTGGATCAGTTGTACAGAGACAGACAGACGGTGTGAGAAAAGCTGTAGCAGACAGATTGTTTGTGTCTGAGCGTGTGAGATTGTGTATCTTCTCAGCACAGAAGAACTGACAAGCATCCAGCATACCAGGAGGGGTAGAAACCAGCCTCTGCCTCCTCCTCACTGTGTGATGCTGCCAATAGTGTTTCCATGGCACCAAACACTCAGCGAGCCACCATTTCTTTTCTCAGTCTGGCTGGCCCTCTTCTTCTTCTTCTTCCTCCTCCTTCCACTCATCTATCACCATAAAAGTACAACTCTTAATTGTGGCTCGACGCCTCTTAAAGGGATGAGTCTACCATCTTTGGTCCAGGCTGAAATATCTCTGCTATTATTTGATGAATTGTCCTGAAATTTGTTTCACACATTCATGTCTCCCTCAGGAGGAATTCTAAGATCTTTGGTGATCCCTAAACTTTTCATCTAGCGCCACTATCAGGTCCAAAATTGGTTAAATGTCCAATACTTGATCAAATACCTGCAAAACTACTGACAAATTTCCCATCAGTGTTTAGTGCTAATTAGCAAATGTTAGCATTCTAATGTGCTAAACTAAGATAGTAAATATTATAGCTGCTTAACATCAGCATGTTGGCATACTCATTGTGAGCGTGTTAGCATGCTGATGTCAGCATTTAGCTCATAGCAGCTCTGTACCAAAGAGTATAGAAGCAAAGAGACGAAACTCCGGTGTTTTGTTTTTTTAAAAACAGCCGGCATTTGTTTTATAAAACGCTTATTATATTTATAATATTGTTCAACACAGGCCATTTCCGTAGAATATGACAGTTACATAGAAATAATATTGTTTTACTGTTGTATGGCACTTTTTAGGAGGACGTTTTACTGGCGTCCGGTTGTCGCATTCAGTCCAAAATGGCGGAAGTGTTGCTTTGCTGATGGGTGCTGATGTACCAACGGAACAAACAATTGACTTTCACTTTTTGGCAATATATCTTCGAGCCTACAGCCCAACAGAGCTGCTAACATGGCTGTATACTCGTAGTCCTCTCTTGTATTACAATTAATGACACTTTCCAGTTTCTACTATGCATTTTAAATGTAATTTACATCAGGCCGTTGTTCTAAAAAGCTATTTTCCACCTGACAAACTATTACAAAAATGTATGTACAATTGATATATTTACCTGCGTGTAAAAATATGCGGCCCCTTCAATTGATTTCTCGTGTCAGTGTGGTCCAGATCCGTTGATTCATAATCATTGTATCACTGTAGGATGATTCAGTTGAAGCAGTAGTGTGGCTTGTTGCAGAGATTATGTCTTACCTAGAGAATCCAGCTTTCGTTAGCGTTTTAACTTTCTCCGAAATATCTCTGAAGAAGCCAGCTGGGCCATAAAATGTTGTTGGTCTCAATTTTGATCCCTCTCATGTAGTCTTAACCTCTAACTGTCTCAGAGAGATAATGAAAGAACGATATGGACACTGGCAGCTCTAAAAGCTTTGATTAGTCTTAAAATAGAAAAAACAGCCGCTCTCGTGCCATAAGGCAGTTATACTAAACACAATAAGATGGATAACGTATGATGATATTTTAGGATAAAATGCACACTGTGTGAAAGATTGTGCCGACACTGCAGTTGTGATATGCTGCAGCATTACACCCCATTATTCAGTTCTGGGTTTTCAAGTGAAAGTGCTACTTAAAACACAATTTTGCAGGTCTTTTCAACAGACTGTCCTGAACGTGACATCGAGATTGATACGTGAATGGACATCAAAATTAGTCAGTGTTCATGGTGTGTTAGACCGTCATTTCCTGATTCAGGCCAAGGGACCTATAAAAGAATGCAGGGTCATTACGTCACTGATTGGTGCCAAGCATAGACTGTATATATAGATGGACGACGTGTCTCCACTTCCTCCAACTGTACAAAAGTGAAGCCAAAATATCCCGGATACAGGGCTGCCATCTTGAGATTCTGACGTCATTTGGAGCCAGAGTCTGCGCAGTAGTGATCGACGGGGCTGGAAGTCGCGCTAATTGCTAAATTGTGTATGGCTCTCTAGATCTGGACCTTTATACTGGTCCATGTAAAATTAGACTGGTGTCACGATGACATACTGGCCGTTTCTACTTTTATATATTTCCTTTTTCAGGCATGCAGGCATAAAACGATTCGCAAGATCAGTGTCCATAGCTCCAAGTAAGATTGTCATAGAAATTTCCACTCAGAAGCTCGACTCCAGATGGCACGATCATTTTTTTTCTTTTCCTGGCCTTTATAATAAACTGTGTTGTTTATCAGCAGCCTCCTCTCCCTCCTCTCACACACTAACGCTGACATTTTCATCACATCTACAGCCATTTGCATCGCTTATTAAAACCTGTTAATTAGCCTTCTTCCAACACCAGGGAGGGTAGGTGTTTGAGATCTCGGCAGAGAACACTAGAAAATAAAGAGAATAAAAAACCCTGCAGGGACAGAGGAGGAAGAGTAAAGCAATCACAATGAGGCTCGCTTTAGGCGGCCGGTGTGTAAATCCAACAAACGAGCCTTCGACTCACACGAGCTAAAGGATTACTGTAAATAGTTTAGTGTGTTGAAGCCTGCAGCAGGTAGACCGTACTACTAGACCTGCCTTTGTGTGTGTGTGCTGTGCATATGAGCTCACGTGTCGGGGTGTGGCTTTGTGTGTGTTGTGACTGGCTTTACAGTAGCTTGTTGTTGAGTACTTAGCGACAGATGGTAGAGCACCTCAGTCAGATTAATAGCTGGATTTTCCACCCAATCGGATCTGGCCCGCAGTGTAGGGAGGGCGTGGTAAAAATAGTCTGACTTGTCTAATCTGCTGCGTGTGTGTGAGAGTTCATCTCCACGCATGTCTGTTCGTGCCGTCTATGTCGGTGGGAGCTGAAGAACAAGACTGAGGTGTGTGCATCTGATGTAACAGACTCCGAACGAATGCACAATCACTGTTGTACCACAAAATACAAAAAAAATCAAATGAAATACTATTAGACATCTACAGAAAACCAATTGTAATGGTAGCCATGGCAACAGGAGCAGCCCTCGCTGTGTAAGCTGGTGATAACGCTGCATTGATTTGCACTCGGTGTGCATTTTTCAGCAGCTCGCTATGATTGGAGGAGGAGCGTCAGTCTGGTAGAGACATTGCAGGCGGCGAAAGCAGCAGTCTGCAGCTTTCAGTGTAAATGGAGCCGTCACCTGTTCTGTCACTGGAGCTCTTTGTTTACATGGTTGCATTATACAAACTAAACTGTTGAATAAAGTGTGTGATCAGGAAAAGTGTGATTTAAAATAATCCCTTTGTATATTCTGTGTTTTTTCACAGTTTTGTCTGTGAGATGTCAAAGGTCTTGTCAAATTCTCACCGTGTCTTTTCCTCCCTTTTCTTTCCCGCAGATCTTTGCAATCTTCGCCTTCTCGACATGTGGCAGTTACTCTGGCATGTTCAAGATGAGCGTGGAGTGTAAAAACCGGTCGGAGAGTGAGCTAGGCATAGAAGTAAAATTTGAATATCCGTTCAGGTACGTCTCATCTGTCATCTGTCAAAAAAAATCCTTCCAATTGTAGGCTCCATACAAACTGTAAATATACATAAAGCACAGATGTCAACATGAATTACTCAGGAGCAAGATCATGTAGTTGATGATGGTGTTGCCAATTAGTATGTTATAGCAAGATCTAATTTTAAGTTTAGCTTTTTAAGATTTGATTCATTCCACAAACCCCCTACAATTTTAGAACATTGGGATGAAAGTGATCCGTGCAGCTTGTGCTAAGTGCCATTTGTTATAAATTATATAGGCCTGTATTCCTAATTTATACCATAGCTTAGCTTAGTTAACAAGCTCATTAGCCTCTGTTTTTATAATAGGAAACTTTCCAGAACAAGTGCCTTTGGTTAAAGAAAGTTTCAAGTTCTTTATTATCATATGCACAACAATTACAAAGAAGCAGTCGTTGGCAATGAGAATCTTGGATCTCCCTTTAACAAATATCATTAAATATGTATTAAAAAAAAGAAGAAAAGGAAAATAACGGAAGTCAGAGCATAATGACAATCTAAGACATGTTAAAATATACTGTAGGGCTAAAATATAAACATGAATGAAATATAAAATAAAGTAATATAACTCTGTGGTAGACAGTATTGCAAATGAATAAATTGAATGTAAACAGGAATGTATATGCACATTGAATAAGTAATAAATATAAATATACATAATAGTTCAACATTTTCTGACATACATTTCACATTCGCACACATTCCCTTTCTTGCCGAGATTCATATCTAATTGACAGACATCTAACTCCTGGCATGAAAGCAAAGTTTGTTTTCCCACAACTTCGAACTCCTCCTTTAAAATGCTGTCTTCATCAGTATTTTGTTATGTATTGCATTAACCATTGTTACACAAACTTCTATAATCTCAGACACTGATGAGAACTGTATCACCAAACCTTTTCTGTTTCTTAGCTCTTCTTTGTACTTTCTCATTTCCCTCTTTGTCTTTGTGCTGCCGCTCTCAGGCTCCATCAGGTTTACTTTGATGCTCCCACCTGTAAGGGAGGGAAACCCGAGCCTCTGTTCCTGGTCGGGGACTACTCCTCCTCAGCTGAGTTCTTCGTCACCATCGGTGTCTTCGCCTTCCTCTACGCTATGGCAGCCCTCTCTGTATACTGTTTCATACTGGAGAAGTACCGTGAAAACTGCAAGGGAGCCCAGATTGTGAGTTAATTTATACATATGATACGAGTCCTACAACTGGTGTTACAATTAATATCTAGTTTGTTGCTGTCAGCAGTAAAAGTGATAATGTTGTCTTGCTGATCCACAGGACTTTGTTGTGTCGGCGGTATTTGCCTTCATGTGGTTGGTGTCCTCATGTGCTTGGGCTAAAGGCCTGTCGGATGTGAAAACAGCCACCGATCCGGAGAGGGTCATCACTTTCATCACGGCCTGTGAAGAACCAGAGAATCGCTGCCGTGAAATCTACGAACCCAAGGTCTCCGGCCTCAACACCTCTGTGGTAGGTCCCTGATGCTTCACACTGAACCAAACTATATAAAGAGTTGACATGAGAACAGAAACAATAAATATCTAAACTCATATCTCTGCTCCACAGGCTTTTGGCTTCATCAACCTGATCCTGTGGATAGGAAACCTGTGGTTTGTGTTCAAGGAGACCGGCTGGATGGCCGCCTTCTCTGGAACTTACGTCGCATCACAGGAAAAGCAGCCCGCCCCCGATTCCTTCGCCCAGGGAGGCTACGCTCAGCAGGACCCGTACGCCGGCTCCCAGGGAGGGTACCAGCCCGAGTACGGCCAGCAGGGAGGCGGTTACAATGAGGAGGGAGGATACAGCCAGGGCTATGAGCAGCAGCAGCAGCCCACCTCTTACGCTAATCAAATGTGAGCCTGTCCAGCCAAACCACAGCTGCAGGATGGTGAGTATAAACATATGTAGAACATCTGGACTGGTTAGAATAGGTTTAAATAGATCACAATACTGTACATCTTTGAGGTAGTGATCTAAACTAATCTGTAATGTTAAGCACAATTAAAGGGTTAATTGTGTAATGGTGTAATTGTGTAAAGGTTAATATCTGCTGGATATTAACATTAATGTCAATATTTTAGTCCAGTAGGCGGCTTTTGCTTGCTATTTCATAGGTACACGATCAGAAGGTAATGTTCTGAGTTCTACTTCTATGCAGATGACACACAAACATACATTTTCGCAAAATCTGATATGGCTATCTTCCACCAATCCTCTTCACACTCTTGAATTACATTACGTGCACCGTCCAACTACTGAAGACCTGAAGGTTTTTTTTATTGACAGTCGCTCATAGCAAAGAAAATAACCTTCTTACTGACGATAACTGTGATTTTTACAAAAGGAAAAATGTATATCATGTTAATAATACACATATGATAATATTGTGTAAATAATCCAGTGCCTCTTAAATCCGGCTTTTGTACAGTTATGGTTACAGACTATGTCTCTCCACCCCCCCTGCACTCATATTTTGAGTCTAATTCATTTGCAAAACGCACAACAAATAACGTTAAATATGATAATCGTGTAGTGAAAATCTGATATTGTGACAGCCCTACTATGAATGTATCAGCATAGCTACAATCTCAGCTGCACATTTTCATGTTGTATTGAGAACGCATATTACAACTGAGATTCCAGAAAAAGAGCACTAGTTGTTTGTTAAGGTGGCCTAAAAGACAGGTTCACATTTTTTCAAGTCTGTCTAAAAACACTACTCACATGAGGAGATCCCTTTCTAATATGATTCCAATGTAAAAGAAGGGGGACAAAATCTTAAGCAGTCTGAGTTAACCAAATCAAATGGGCATCTTCCAAAGTGACTTTTTGACACAAAATTCTTTCTTTAGTGCTACTATCCTTGAAAACAGTGTCTGAGGAAACACAAGGAGGGACTTTTGTACTAAAAAGGCTGTAACTTTGGAAGATACTTGCTTGATTAGCGTCATCTGACTGTGAAGCGGCTGTAACCAGTATTTCTATAACAACAATGTATCAAATGATAATGTGAAAGTGTTGGTTGGTAGGGATGAACCTACAGAGAGATGTCACTGAATTTGAATTAGCGACTATCTGGTGAACATATAGTGGAGCATTCAGCAGCTAAAGAGCCAGATATTTCCCTCAGGAGTTGGTAGCAGAGCTAAAATAAGAGTGAATATTGGATTTACATTCATCAAGTGGACAGAAACACGACTCCAAATAAACAATAATTTTTCTCCCGTGTCTGCTCGATGTGTAAATAAGCAACTCTTTGCTAACATATAAACTTAAAAGGTGGTAATGTGTCAGTTATAGCTGATTTAAACATTTATTTTTGCACAGAGTGAGGACTGGATTTTGTGCCCCATCAGACTGGAATCATGTTAGGAGGCGATCTCTTAATGGCCAATATGGACAGGATGAAAAGTCACAGAGACTAATAACTCTCTAAATGCACATATTGGCATGGAAGTATTGTTTTAATTGTTTATACTTGAAAAAATGTGAATCTACCCTTTAAATACAACCCATATTTACATTTTCCGTGCAAATGACGACTGTCTTCTAATTAAAAATGACAGCAATGGTTGTTCATTGACACAACATGTACCTGTACTACAAGTACCAATGTGAAAGGAGCATAACACTTGTTGCGTGATGAGGAGGGTTGGGTAGATGTTGTGCAAAACTTGCAAAGCTGTCTACTATGGTACAGCGCCCTGTTACAATAGCTCTGAGATCTTGTCCAGCTATATGCTCTATTTGCCCTTAGAGGTCCTCTACTCCCCAGCAACCCTGTAACAATCTTAAAACTATGGGTGAAAGAGCTTTTTGCTGAAGTGCTCTGAGTGCTCTGCGTGATCAGCTAAAACTGCACTCAGTCCTCAAAGATTTAGAAATGTCCAGCCAGAGCCTTTAGCCTTTAGCTAGATCTTCTTTTATGACTTCTTACCTGCTGTTTTAGTTGTATTTTAACGGCCCTGAAAACCTTTTCTTCTCAATCAGCCTTTTACTGATGGGATCCTGCATGAACACGAACACAAGCTTGATTATTTCACTTCAGTGATTTCTGTATTTGTGCTTTTCTCTGTGCTCTTCTCATTGGTTTGAAGTGGGAGGTGCTCAATAGGAAAAAAGGGGAGGTCACGCATTTCTATGCACCAAATGGTGATGACACTTGTTGTTTGCTTATGTTCCCAGCAATAATTAAACCACACCCACGCAGTACTTTTGAGTGTATAATTATAATTTTTTAATAATAAGGGGAAATAAAGGGATTTTCTGAACTCAAACTTTGATTGTTGCTTATTTAGACATGAATATTTTATGTTCTAGAGAAAGAAATAAGATTTGAAACCAATTTTTCAGGGGCTTTAAATGTCAGTTTTGGATTGATTTTTTACATGCATATAGTCTGTATGTTCAATTATATTATTATTACATACTATACGTATATATATATATATATATATATATATATATATATATATATATACATGTACAGTGCCATTGTCATTTTTAGGCATGATTATGGTTACTTGAAGGAACAGTGTGTAACATTTCGGGGGATCTATTAGCAGAAATGAAATGTAATATTCATAACTCTGTTTTCGTTAGTGTATAATCACCTGAAACTAAGAATCGTTGTGTTTTTGTTAGCTTAGAATGAGCCCTTCATATCTACATAGGGATCGGGTCCTCTTGACGGAATCTGCCATGTTTCTACAGTAGCCCAGAACGGACAAACCAAACACTGGCTCTAGAGAAAGCATTTTGCATTTTTACCTTACCTGAAGGCCACCGTAGTTCTCCAACATGCTTGTGAAACTGTGGAAACGTGAGCCGCAGAGTGTAAAACTGTGTAGTGCAAAACTTCCGTTGCTCCTAAAGTAGTGTTATTATGGTAAGGATACCCTCTCTGAACGAGGCGAACAGGGCTAGCACGGTTTTGCACTCAGCGGCTCACGTTATCACAGTCTTGGAGGGGTCCTCAGTTGGTTGCAATCTGCAACCACACCACTTTATCCCACCAAATACTATACACTGTACCTTTAACATTTACTGAATATCATCACAGAGAAGTTACTTCAAAAGGCATTTCAAAAGTGTCAATATCAGTTTTTAACATCCCATATTTGTTGAGCATTAGCTTTGTTTATATATTCAACATGCAATTCATGTGATCATGCGTTTAATATTTTCCTTCCCTCTGTATCTCTCTCTCTCCTCTACACAGGGTGACCTTGTGATTCTGGAGTGTGGCTCTCGATCACCACCTGCATTTCCACACTCCTCTGTGTGTCTGTTTGTGTATCTGTGAGTTGACAGGCGGAGGGAGGGCGGCATGGAGGGCAGAAACTGGCGGGGCCTGGGGAGGGGGACGCTACCGGGGGGAAATGGGTCTTTGCTGTAATATGATGTTTATTCTCGTGATGTATTTAACTGTAGAAGACAACAGAGGATTGTCTGTTTGGTTATACGAGAAAAACTTGAATACAAATACCAAAACATTCGTTTGACGAACATTTAAGAGAAATCTTGTAATGGAAAAGACTTACATTTATGGGGGAACAAAAAAAAAATTGTAGTAATATTTAACTTGGGAGAATGTATTTGTCTGTGCTGTGTAAATATCAACATGCTGATATATATATATATGATTATATGTACACAGTTGAATAATTGTGCACTCCATAAAAGTTGTTATACAACAAATGTTGAGCACAGAGTTATTCAATTGCATTTACGTTGGTTCTGTTTAGGAGCTCACATAGTTTAGCCTTTGCCCTTCAATCCTCTTCAATTATTCATGCCATAATGTTTTCAGTCATTCATCTCAGAATCTATTAACATCTATTTTTTTGTGATTTGATCAGCATCACTGACAGGATTTAAGAAGGCTGCTGAAAATATGATGGCAAATGTTGAAAGAAATAACAGAGAATTATAGATATAAAAGAGTAATGTATAGTAATAACAGTGAATAGATGATAGTAGTGGGTTTTAAGTGGGTTGTTTCAACTTTATTTATGTTTTTATATATATTTTTCCATCAAATATCACTGTCAAGCGAGGATGAAACTCTTGTGATACATTTTAAATCCTGACATATAAGATCAAAAACTTGCATAGGTTAAGAACATTTGTGAGCATGGTAGCATCTCATATATTTGCTGTGCTGTTTCAGAAACCGCTATAGTGCGCTATCAGTATGAAAATTGTGAATCGGGGGGGCAGTGAACAAGTGAACAACAGATTTAGTGTGTGTGTTTGTTTATTCGTTTGGATTCGTGTAATGGCATCAAACTCATTTTGTCAATGAACCCTCGTCCTGTTTTCGATCGTCTGTTATGTGGTCCGGAAAGTTGTAAGACAGAGTCATATAGTTTTTTAACTGGTGTTTCTATCACGCTGTAATCAGTGGCGTACATACTCACGTTAACATTAACCGTAGGCGAATGAGACAAAAGTATATTAAAGTAAACACATATTATTACGAGGCGGTCTTGTCTCCATATATACTTCTCCTGCATCCTCAATCCTTCTTTATCTCTCCTCTTTCTGAAGGTGAATTTACTGCATGCGTCCTTATATCCTAAAGCATCCCTGAACATATTTGAGAGGCTTAAAGCTGCAGGAAAGTTAGACTACACAGTAACACCGTGCGATCCATCATAGTGGTTACCGCACAGCACATAACAGCAGCTCTGCTATATTCTACTCAAAGCACAAAGTAAGTGCTGCAATAATGACTTCTTTCCAGATATAAATACCTGTCCTACTGCCAATCCTCTGTTTGGATATACAAGATCGTGTTTGCCAAAATGGTAAGAGATGTGTCTTGATTGGTAGTTTTGCTTCCACAGTCCTCATCAGGATGACTTGCTGTCCATCTCCAGTAGATATCGATCCATTGCACAGCCTTGGATTCACTCTTTTTTGGTTGTTTTTTTTTAATCCGGGTTGATTCAGGCGGTGTAGAAGCACCTCTCTCCTCCTCTAGCCCTCTCCCCCCCCCCCCCCCCCCCCCACCTCTGTTTTTTTTCTCTCTCTGTCTTTCTCTCTCTTTCACTGTAGCTCTTATAAATATGCTGAAATGAAATATACTCTGTTGTTAGTGGTGAATGATGTCTTGTGATACTCTCTCTACGCCTTTGGATAGTGCTGTGTTTATTGTGTATGATGTATTCATATTAGTATTTATGATAATGATAAGTCAGAGAACAAAAAAATATCCAAGACTCTCCAGAATTCTGCTGTATTCTTATTATATGGGATCCATGTGAAACAAAAATGAAATAAACTTGAAATTATTCTGTTGAAGGTTAAAACGTGTATTTCTGTTCATAGGCTGGTTGTCTGTTTGTTTACTTGGTCGAACTGGGTTTACTAAAAGCATATTATTAATCAGTTTTATGAATAAGTTAAGCAGGAAATTACCTAAAAAATAAGAACCACTATTTTACAATAAACTGAAATAAAACGTTTGAACAAGCTCGGTCTATTAAGTGGCAGTAGCCAATAGTGTCATAGAAAAATGCAAATAGATATTTCTGTAGCTGACCTATATTTCTGACTACAGCAGGCGTTTTAACACCATTTCAGGCAGGCTGTGGGCCAGTATGCAGGTTAGTTTGACACAGTCTGTGGTTTTGGGGAGGACTCTACATGGCGCTTCCTGGTGGCCGGGGAGGGTATCAACTGAAATGTTTTCCTCAGTCACCTCCACTCTTTTAGCTAAATGTGAGAATTTATTTCACAATTTTAAAGACTTGTCCATATAAATAATGCAAGGAGGAACACGATTTAAGAGATAGCCAGAGAATATTATTGCAAAATGCATTGTAGACACAGTAGTGGTCCAAAATTCATAATAAGTTCATGAATTTGAATTGATTTATTTGCCTTTTTGCAGTTCAGAGACACTCAAATTAAAGTGTAAAATACAGCTAAAGTGGACTATTACAGAGTGGGTAATGTTTTCTAGAAAGACCTCAGAATCAATATAATAAACATAATAACTGAGGATGATGATTGTGTGTTATAACTTCCATAGTGTGTGGCCTCAGCCTGTGCACACAAAGGTAGAGCCCTCTGATAGTAGTGTGCAGGTCTTATCAGGTCTTAGTGTGCCTGTCTGTAGCTGCCAGGGCAAATAAGGTAAAATAGGTTTCCTATTAAAACCTCTCACTGTTTATTTAAAATAACAACTTGTATGCAAAGTATTTATCCCCGGCTGTGTCTCATATACTGAATGCTAAATCACAACTGACTGTAAAACAACACAGCTGGAAAAAGAATTCATCATCCACCACTTATGTTCTGATGCCTTCAACAACTATTGGAAATACCACTACTCTGAGCTGAACGAATATGCACAACTGGAGGTATTAATACCTCACCACAAAAAAACTCCATTACAAGCCAAATTCACACATGGGCCCTTTAAAAGTGTACATAAGTAAAAGTACACAAGTATTCGCAATAAATTGCACTCAGAATATCAAAAATAAAAATACTCTTTATTGACAATGGCCCCTTTCAATTACCAGAACATAATTATTGATGCATTAACAAGTAAACCTAAACTGCTTTATATACTTTTAGGTGGCTTATTCTATAAAAATGTATCTAACATTCATGCACTTCTATTTGTACTGTGTGTTGCTGCTAAGGAAGCCCACCTTCGCTTGATTAGCAGTGAAAAGTAATTAAGTCGGCTACATTTACTCAAATACTTTTATGCTACTTTATACTTTAAGCCTACGCCACAATTCAGAGGGAAATATTATACTTTTATAATATATAGCCTACTTTTGGTACTTTAAGTATATCTTGGTGCTAACACTCAGTGGTGGTATTCAGATTGAGTAATACCACACTGTGAAAATAGTACACAAGTAAAAGTCCTGCATTCAAAGTATCAGCAAAAGTAAAAATACACACTGTGCAGTAAAAGGGTGCCTGTCAGTGTTTTCCTATTATAAATTATGTTTTTGGATTAATATAAGCGCTGCATTAATGTGTATGTTGCATTTTACTGCTGTAAATGTTTTTAACTCCTTTATATACTGTTGACTAGTTTAATCTACAGCAATGCATCGTATTCTATAAGATCATCACATGTTTGAAGTGTCACTGTCCTGTGAGAACCACGTATCTCTAAAAAGTCAACTTTTCATGAGCTCAGATAAGACAGCCTGTTTTCTGCTTTGTGACGATGCAATTTCCAGCTGATCCAAGATGGTTTTTAAATAGTTTGTTTATCTTAAGAAGTACAAGGATTTTCTCAAAGGAAAAAAAATGTAATTCAAAATCACCAGAATTGGAGATACATGGTTTTCACTGGATAGGAGGGTATGAAAAATTGTAATATGTAACTAAAGCTCTCAGACAAATGTAGTGGAGTAAACAGTACAATTTGACTCCGAGATGTTGTGGAGTAGAAGTAGGCTATAAAGTAACATAAAATGTAGGGCTAAATATGCAAGTAAAATACAAGTACCTCGAATTTGTACATAAGTACAGTATTTGAGTAAATGTACTTAGTTACACTGCTTTTATTTAAGTACAATTTTGAATGCTGGACTTTTACAGAATATTTCTACACTATGGTATTGCTACTTTTACTTAAGTAAATGATCTGAGTACTTCTTCCACCACTGAGTAGAAGTATAAAATACAGAACTTGAGTAGGCCTACTTCTTCCATCAGTGGTGCAGTGTAACTACATTTACTCAAGTATTGGGACTTAAGTGCACTTTTGAGGTACTTGTACTTTACTTGTGTATTTTCATTTTATGCTACTTTATACTTCTACTTCACTACAATTCAGAAGGAAATATTGTACCTTGTACTCCACTGCATTTATTCTATAACTTTAGTTACTTGTTATTTTACAGATTCAGATTCATTCATTATATTATACTAGATGTATAAAGTACAATGCTTGAGTACTTCTTCCACCACTGTTTGTTTGTTTGTTTGTTTATTAAGATCCCCATTAGCTGTTGCATAGCTGTTTGTTCCCCCTATGCTCTACACATAAAAGGAAGGATATATGTATGTGTGTGTGTGTAGATATGTGTGCATGTGTAAAGTATATGTGTTTAAGAGTAGATATATGTCATATATGACCATCTAGCCTCATTCAATGCCAAACACACACATTCTTCAACCTGCTTTTATCCCCTTGTGTTGTTTTTGTTTTGTTTTGTTTTTGTACTTTGTTATTTGTCTTTCTCTGTATAATATATTTTGGTCTTTTTTATATATGTCCCTGCACATGTCTTCACTTGTTTTGTAATATTTGTTATATATATATATATATATATATATATATATATATATATTTTTAATATATATATATATATATATATATATATTTATATACAAACATAAACAACAAACATAAAAAATACAAACATAATATATCTTTAAAAATGTTAGAGGAAAATGTTGTTCTTTTGTTTATATATATTATTATATTATAATATTTGATATATTCTATTTGTTTATATATATAAAAGTAGAAATACACAATAAACACAATAAACAAAAGAGCAACATTTCCTTTTAGGTAATTTTTTAGGTAATATAACAACATTTTCCTTTTAGGTTATATATATATATATATATATATATATATATATATATATTACCTAATGAAGTATTGGACCAAACTGCTGAGCAATAATCCAGAAGAGATAAAAACCAAAGCTTGAATTACTTGTTTAATTGCTTGTTGTGTCAGATATTTTTGCACATCTCTTAATTACAGACAATTTCCCATTTTGTTGATTTAGCAGATAAAAACAGCAGCCATTTGCAACAGGTCTTCTGAGTTTTCCGAGCAGCCCTTGAAGGCATCATGGGAGCAGCTCGTCTCGGTGGTGCCAGCGTGCCAACAGCAGCTCAGCTCCCCTTGAGGAAAGTGAAAGCCAACGCCCCACTGTCAGCTCCTCAGCTCCTAGACCCGGCCCTAAAGCTCACTCCTCCACACACACACACACACAGAGAGAAAGCAGAGTTTCTCCGGAGCTGCTGTGGTCACGACTCTGCTCAACCAGTGGACATTTCACGGAGACTTTTTACACCGGAGAAGTTGATATTCATCCGACTGGAAGGAGAAACTAACTAACGGTCAACGCTTAGCAACGGTCAACTGTTATTAACGGTCACCACACAGCGGGACTAGTTTGTTTATTCAAACGTCGGTTGCTCGTCGGTTAGTGGAGATAAAAGGCTCCAACACGAACACACACAGTCGGTGTATATATAATACGTTAGTTTGTTAACAGAATGGCTGATACAAGCGCGTCCGGCTCCGGTGCCAGCGTCCTGGAGCGGCTGAAAAGTTACGTGAAGACCCAGAAAGGGTTCATCCTCATGGCAGAGATAGTAAGTTCACTATAACCTGATGATGCTAACTGTTAGCTACCTAGCTGTGGATGAATCAGAACCTGGTTACAGAACCTGGTTACCTGGTTACAGAACCTAGTTACAGAACCTGGTTACAGAACCTGGTTACTTGGTTACAGAACCTAGTTACAGAACCTAGTTACAGAACCTGGTTACAGAACCTGGTTACTTGGTTACAGAACCTAGTTACAGAACCTAGTTACAGAACCTGGTTACAGAACCTGGTTACTTGGTTACAGAACCTAGTTACAGAACCTAGTTACAGAACCTGGTTACAGAACCTGGTTACTTGGTTACAGAACCTAGTTACAGAACCTAGTTACAGAACCTGGTTACAGAACCTGGTTACTTGGTTACAGAACCTAGTTACAGAACCTAGTTACAGAACCTGGTTACAGAACCTGGTTACTTGGTTACAGAACCTAGTTACAGAACCTAGTTACAGAACCTAGTTACAGAACCTGGTTACAGAACCTAGTTACAGAACCTGGTTACAGAACCTGGTTACTTGGTTACAGAACCTGGTTACAACATGTAATGTGTGTGCTAAGTATCCTGAATCAATACTTCATACATAGTAAAGTGGAATCATGTTTTCCTCAGTCACCTCCACTCTTTTAGCTAAATGTGAGAATTTATTTCACGATTTTAAAGACTTGTCCATATAATTATTATTATTGGCAAATGCATTGAAGTCACAGAAGTAATCCACAATTCATAATAAGTTAATGAATTTGAATTGCCTTTTTGCAGTTAACACTCAAATTAAAGTGTAAAATACAGCTAAAGTAGACTATTACAGAGTCGGTAATGTTTCTAGAAAGACCTCAGAATCAATATAATAAATAACTGATGAGGATGATGATTGTGTGTTATGACTTAATGTAATACTTCCATAGTGTGTGGCCTCATGCTAAATGGTTGTTATTGATTTGTTTCCTCACTATTAGACTAGATAGAAGAGAGATATTTGCTCTTTCTGTTACCAATACTCTCTATTTTCTTCTTGTTTTGTCAGGGGAATGACAAGCATGTGCTCTGGGGGTTAAGGGATCATGCGCAGAGGGTTAAGGGTTTCCACCTGTCACTTCTTGTGCTCCACTGTTTTCTCACTTGGCACCAGAGAGCCAAATGCTGAGCGTTAATGGCAGATGAAAGGTCATATGGGTTAACTTGACCCTCTCCCTTTTTCTACTTATTACCAGGCTGCATGCTATGTGTGCAAGCAGCGAAGCGGTAGCCCAAATATGGTGAAGAGAATTCAAACATTCCTACTAGTATAAAGGCTCATAAAGTTAGCTTTTTTTAATGTCTTCTACACATCTGGATCTAGTTATCAGGAATATATACACCTACAGATATAGACACATCAGAGCAACACTTGAGTCCCAAGAGTGAGTATGTTATAGGTGTGTGGGTTTTACGTGTTCCACTTCCTGGCAAAGTCCCACCACTTCCTGCCTGGGAAAACTTTTTTTTATTTATACTAATGCTGTCCTTGACCACTATTTTCACATGATTGCCTTTGTTTGCATTTCACAGCGGTGCGTTCTCTTAACACATGACTCACTTTGACCTTACATACACTTTACTTGCCGGTAAGTTCTGCATTTTATGAGATCCGATTCTCACCATGCACATGCAACAGAGTAGTGTCACTTCTTATCTAACAGTAGCTTACAGAGTACTGTACTACTGTGTTATTACTCTCCCAGCTTTCAAAGTGAGGAAAGCAAGCTCTCATAAATCAATGGCCTCATTATAAAGCAGGCTCTCAGATGTTGGTGGTCAGCGGTCCACCCACTGTAAAGTGTTTTTTCTTTTTTCTTTTCAGAGGTAATGGAAATTCCAGGCTGTGTGTGAAGTTTGTTCCTGTGAACAAAGAATGTGTGAATTGCTTGGCAGACACATCTTTCGGTGTGGCATTCTTGGATCGCCTCGTGCTTCACTGGAAACACTCAGTCTGTAGTTTGTTGTTTCCTCTCCCACTCCCGCCTTTACTGATAAACCCTAAAGGGAGTCATCTCTGGTGGTGGATGTCTGACATAGTTCACAGAGCGGTTTGTGGGAGTGAAACAGGAAGACAAATGTCATTACTGCTAAGCAAATAGGAAATAGCCTGTTAAACTCCAGCAACAAGGTTTAAATCTTCCAGCTGTATCCAAAGGAATAATTCAGCTGTCAGCAAGTTGTGACAGGGTCGTCATGCCTCGTCAAATTACATTTTCTTTTAATTTGGCTCTCGGAGGCATACTGGAACATGTTTGAAGCTGCAGAACGACATACAGACCACAGTCACACACACCCATGTAAAGTAAATTTCAGTTTGTCATGTGGCACGGTGAAGCCAGTAGCGATGAGTCATGCACCGAGCTGATCTTTCACCCTGCTTTTAATATTATGATTATGAATTGGTCACATGATTTGGAAAGCTCTTTCATCAAAATCAACATTCTTTTAATCAAAAGAAAGGGTTGGAGAAAAGTAGGCAGGAGGATGAACGTTGAGTGATGAGCAAGGAGAGCAAGTGAAACTGAAATTTCCTTTTTGCTCTCCACACACATGGTATACGCTTTAGCAAGCCACAGAAAGTGCAAAAAAAAAAAAAAAAGCCCCAAAATGTAAGTGACTTCCCTAGCAACAGTTGCTGTTTGGTGTGTCTCTGTAGCACGGACTAGCTCTTGGCTCTCATGTTGCTGCTGACTATAATTAGCCAACAATTTCCCTCCAGTCCAGTTTGTAAAAGAGCAGCTTATTATACTGATGAGAATAGCTGGGTTCTTAAAGAGCTGACCCAAACAGATCCGCCGCTGTGTGTCAAACATAAAGGTGTCAACATCTCGGAGCCTTTCTTGTTCTGAGAGACTCTTGTGCGGGTGGGTGTATCTCTGTGTATCTCTGGCCTCCTCAGTAGCTGCTGCCCTCAGAGCAGCCAGCTCCGGCCTGCATAATGCTTCTTTTGTGTAGGGCCTTGGCCTTGGCCTCAGCCGCCCCGCTACTCTACAGAGGCAGCCTGTGCCAGTCCCTTCAGAACACATGAACTACTGATGCATCTGGCTGGCTGGCTGGCTGGCTGCGCGTTTGTGTAACAGTTGCGGCGGGTGAGGGGAGGAGAAGCAGTAGTGACAGATGTAGGGCCGGTGTCGAGTCCGTTACATCATGTGCGTATCACGTAGACTGCAGTGATTTGACACTGGCCCCTGAGTTGTCTGTGTCTGAGAATAAAATATTGCAATGTGCAAGTCGTGCTTTTTAAAAATACACATTAGAGTCAAAGTCTGATTTATTAAGTAAACGTTACAAGAATAAATCATTTGACTTGTTACAAGAAAGCAGTGCAGATAAATATTGTAGGACATCAGGTTTCAGTTCAGTGGATCGTATGTAACTACAGAGTTTATCATTTCAGTCTGACTTTAATTATATTTCTTATAGAATATTTAAGATTGAAAGGTTTCATTTGTCACATGCTGATACAATATGTGCAATTTCAAAGATAGGAAAATATAGATATATGTATGTAATATAACTATTAGTGTACTAAAGTGATTAGAACTGCAACAATGATAATAACAAGTCATTTTTCAAGCAAATATGCCAAACATTTAATGGTCCCAGCATTCAAATGTGAAAATATGTGGATTTTCCTTGTTTTGCATTGTAGTAAATTTACTATTTTCGGGTTTTGGACTGTTCTCCGAACAAAAAAAGACATTGTTGTGGGTATTTTTTTTTACAGTTTTCAGATGATGTATAGACCTGATCAATCAAAAAAATAATCATCAGATTAATCAATAATGGAAATATTTGTTAGTTGCAGCCTTAAAGTGTATATTGGCACAGTGTGTGGGTGGATGTGCAGTCTTTTCACTATATAAACATGTAAAATGTACATATATCGCAGTTGTAAAGCAACTTTTTCAAATGTGCAAGGCAGTGTAAAGGAATTATAAATGTATGTTGTCGAAAAGGACGATAAAATGAATGCTGTTTGGTGTCTTCAAGTAAGTTGTTAGGCTCTAAAAGGCATAAGGACTTGTACTGTAACTGTTTGAAATGTCCACTCCTTCATAGCTGTCATATGTTCGCTTTTTGTGTGAATGTGTCTACCCACGCGGTTTGACAGCAGCAAACAATAGCGGTATTGAAATTAAAAAAAGGCTGATAGTGCTTCTGGGCCGTAGGCTGCCTGAGTTTATGATTTCTGCACATTGGCAGCATTTCAGTGGAATGGACTGAGAAGAATGCCCGCTGACTTTTTTTTTTTTTCCTCAAATGGAAAAATAGGATCTTGATGGAACAAACGTGTTGTAAATCTTAAAGAAGAAAGCAGCATGTGATAGACAGACTGACAGTGCATTATGTCTCACCGTGCAGAAAATATATTTTTAGTTTTTTTTGTTGCAAAAATGCTTCTTATTATGTGGATGTTGAATTGTGAACTGACTGCAATGATGAAACAATGATGCCTTTGTTTGAGTGATTTACTGTCTGACTTGCCTTGGCTATTGAGTGGACACAGATCTTTTTCGGTTACTGAGCATTTGAGATGATCTGTCCTCTCTCAGGTGAATTGCAGCTGTTATATCAAGTCCTCTGCAAAGTCTAACAGGAGAATTTTGGGCAGCATCTGTTATTTTCCTGGGAAATGTTCACCATTCTCAAAATCATTAATCTCATTGCTCCCCCTCTTTTCACTTTCATCACTCTCAGGTCCTCAGTTTGATTGTCGTCATCTGCTACGGTTCAGCTGTATATGGAGGCGGCTACAGCGCCTTAGGAATCTGCGAGATGATCTTCGCCATGGTCTTCTTTGCCATCTTCATGATGGAGTGGGACAAGCAGTTCCAAATGGTCAACTGGGTCTGGAGCGTGAGTCCTCTACGTCTTACCACGTGATCTTACAGCAATGTGCAGTGTGTGCATAGTTGCACAACGCTTCATCTTCTGCTTCTCTCTTTTGTGCAGGATCTTTTCCGTGCTGGTATCGGCGCAGTCCTTTACCTCATCACTTCTCTGATCTGCGTGATTTCAGGGCACGGAGACGGCGCTCGCATCGCAGGCGGGGTCAGTTAAACCGCCGTGAACTGAATACTGAAACTGTTCATATGCATGTTTTTACTGCTTGTTTTGACAACCATGAACTGTTATCAATGAATCTGTTTTATTGTAGGTATGGTAACTGATAATAGATGTGAAAACTGAAACCAAGCAGGGTTTTATAATCATCTGACAGGGAAGGCACTCCGACAGCGTTGAGTAATACGGCCATCTGAAATCATTTATCACGCTTCCTTCCTGTTTAAGTCTAGTGAAAACCACAAGACCATAGTCATAATTTCAGAGAAAGCTGTCAAGTCGTCACTGAATCCACCATTCCTTTGGTTCAAGCAGTAAAGAGACGTGTCTTCACCTCGAGGTTCGATTTAGTCGTTGTATCCAGAAACAGGATGCACTTGTAGTTGGAGCACCCTTGGAGACGAGTCTGAGACGAGAAAAGAGTGACATCCATTTAGAGTACACAGGAAACCAGCACACAGCCACCAATTATATTATTAATGCAATAAGAGTCATTAAACGAGCTTCGTGGGAAATGAACAGGGGCTGGCGTGACATGAGAAACATCAGAAATGCACAAACAAACATACACAAGCAGGTCAAAGTGAAGATGGTAGTGATACAACTGATGTCTTACTAGAACACTGAAGTAAATACAGTAACAAAGCATCGGAAGAGTGAAACCTGTAGTGGCATTACAATTAATTGAATGTCAAGTTCAAATTCAAGTTTATCACATCACTGTTTGCTTTTACAATTAGATTTGTAGAGAACTTTTAATATAATGTTTCTCTATTTCTTTTTAAGAATCAGGTTGTAGTTTATTTTTATCAGTTTATTAGTTTACTTTAATTCATTATAATATAATGTTAACCCTGTAAGGCCCACAGTTGCAAAATTACATGCATCACTTTTAGCTATCCTAAAGGTACATTCACACCAAGTGCGAAGCAAACTTTTTGCGTGGCGCGATTACATACAAAGTCAATGCAAAGGGGCGAATAGATGCAAATTTCACATTGCGTCATTCGTGGAGGAAAAAAATATTGTAGCTGTCTGTGGTCACCCAGAGCTACGATAGTACATCATATTTATACAGAGACCGGACAAAACTCTGTGTATAGATGTATGTGTATAAACCACAGACTGTCCATGGTATAAACAACAACGTCGCTGCCGTATTTATGCCTAGATGATGTTATGTTGAGTGTTGATGTTGAGCAGCTACAATGTTAGCATTGCCTGGCACTGATCGATCCACACTCCATTCAGAAAACAAGCATTTTAAAAGTTGTTTGCTTGTCGTCTTGCGGACAGACCTGACAAAACGTGAATTCAGACTTTTTACGAATCAGCATTATTATGTAGTTATTTTGGCACACTTTTGATTGATTTGTTTATTGCGATTAAATCACAACACCATCTGTTTTGGGTTGATACCGCAGTAGTGACATGTAGCTTCCTAGATACAGTCAGTGCAATGGCACTGTATGTGAATACAGCTCGCCGCCGGGTGATGTCATGAACAGAGACACAACGGCGTTTGGTTTTCCGATATATCTGGGACTTCCACAACATATACAAAGCGGCAACAGTGGTTATTTCTTCCATGGTTGATAGATAGATAGATAGATAGATAGATAGATAGATAGATAGATAGATAGATAGATAGATAGATAGATAGATGGATAGATAGTAACTTTATTAATCCCGAGGGAAATTAAAGTTTCCAGCATCACAGTTCCATACTGCAAAAACATGTTAGTAAAAAAGTTAGTAGTGCAAAGTACAAAAATTATACCAGATATAAAAATACAAAGGAAGAAGAAAACTGTTAAAACTGAATACAGTGCAGGGTAACAGCTGTGATACACGACTATTAAAAAAGTAAATATAGTGCAGAAGAGACTGTTAAAGGTGAGTATAGTGCAGGGTAACTCCAGTATGTTATCCGTCCTGCAGACCGTCTTCCTTTGTTCCCCCCCTCCCTAGAGAGGTGTTGTACAGTTTGATGGCTCGGGGGACAAAGGATTTCCTGAGTCTGTCTGTGGAGCACTTGGCGGAAATAGTGGGGAAAAAATGTGTTGGTGTCTATGGAGACAAGCCCCTTCTCCTCTCCGGTGCGTCTAGCGCGAAGGAACACAAATGATACCTCACGAGTAAAGCAAGGCGAAAAATTTGCTTCGCTGTTGGTGTGAATGCGACATAAGAAAAAAATCTGTAAAGGTTTTTTTTTTAGAGACGACATTTAAAGTCAACGGGTCCTATTGTTTATCCATGCAATGCTATCTGACACCTGTTTCACTTCTCTAGATATGTGTGGTGTGCTCACTCTACAGTACGTCTGACATCAGTCAGATTTCTGTAGTTTAAATATAAATGTCACATCTGTCCCCCCCCACCACAACCGTCCTTGTGGGTTGTACAAACCCAACCTGTACTATTTTTTACGCCTGCTCACCACCACATGTGGTTATGACTGAATGGTGCACCATCTGAACCTTAACAACCGATGCAAATTTGACCCACATTGACTTCCTGCATATTTCCATTTCTCCGGTTGTGAAATTATCTTATAATCAGTCTCATCTGAGATCAGTTATGTTGTTTGTGCACCCTCAAGTCAACATGACAACAGTCTGGGGCTAAAAAATATCTTCTGTTGTGAGCAGCGCAACAATTCTGAGAAGTATTTAGCTATGAAACAGTATTTTGTAGGTTTTTTTTGTTTTTTTTCATTAACCAACATTGAGGTGTTTCATGCGACAGGTGAATTTGATTATCACTGTGATTCTGATCCTGAGTTGTTGTTTCGTAGGTATTTGGTTTGATCGCCGGCCTGGTGTTTGCCTATGACACCTACACCATCTTCTTGCAAGTCAAGAGCACCAGGCAGCACACGGCAACTTCCACCAGTGAGAGCAACAGATATTTACTTTAACGATACACTCAAAAAACACGTTCTATGTGACGATAATCTGCCTTACATATATGTTTTATCTCCCATGTCTGACATTTTTTTGTTTGTTATACAGACGACAGAGTTTAAACACTCCAAGACACGTGTACTTCTGCCAAGAACGCAGCAGAAGAACAAGGAGGAATTTGTGCAGAAGTTAACGGGAGAGTGGATCAGAGAGGACGATGGACAGTACAATGAACAGGTCACAGTTTAATCAATGCCACTGTACGGTGTGTGAACAGACCAGAGATATATTTTAGGGCCGTGCCTGAGAGGAGGATGACGTAGTGAGTGGTAATGTACATCTGTGCCTGCACGTCAAGACAGAATTGTCTACTACATGAGGAATTCCCCTCACAAACTTACTTCAACCTCAATGTACCACTGATTTAAATAAGGGAAAACTGTAAATAATAGGCAATGGTTGTCATCAAGCAGCTTGTCTAATACCCGTCTACTGTTTAATGGACTGCTGTAGTAAGTAGTAACTGTGTCATTTGGACTTTAGAAGTAACTGACACATGAATGGGTGTTTTAGGAAATTGTTTAACATCATATTTATGCACTTCTTGAGTGTGTTTCCTGTATTTACAGAGAGGTGGCCAAATATTTCCTTCTCTGTTATTTAATCGTTGCTCTTTAGAGTGGTGCCCACGTGTTACTGTGCCTTAAAGTCTCATTCAGATTAACCAGATCCTACACCTTATTCATCTTATATTCTTGAAGCATAAACGTCTGAAGTGCCCTACTGTCATTGATCAGCAATCTTTTGGCTGTTTTTCTACTAATTAGAGTTTAGCCTGCATCATTAGAGGTGTTAGACATCTAATTAACCAACATGTTCCATATTTGAGTTACAGTGTCATCCTCCAGTTTATACTTTGATTCTTGCTCAGGTTGTTTTTATTTTTCTTACATTTGTAATACATTTTTAAGATACAGAATATTTTTCTGTAGACATTTTATACAGTCCAATAGTACAGTCCAGTTTTTTTTTGGTTCATATTTTTTTTGATGAGGCAGATAGAAAAAGAAAAATTGCTAAGTTGGAATTTTACGATGTGAATATCACAATTTTAATACATCCTGTAACTGTTTCCTCTACCTTTTGTTGGTTATTTGTCCAAGTAGAAACATTGCCGTATTATTTTTTTCTAACATTATTTACAAGAGTCTGCCGTTTGTAATGTCCAAATTCAGAGCAGCGTTGCTTTGGGAAATAAAAGCCATTGATACAACAAAGAAAATCTGTTTTTGTAACTTACACTAATCTTGCTTCTTAACTGTGATAGTTGATAACATCTTTATTCAAAAAGAGCTTAATTGATTGCACATGTTGCTGGATATGTTTGGGCTGTAACTTGTCTTCTATCAGATTACCACTAGATGGAAGCAGATTGCTACTCATCTGAAATGAATTGCTAAATTAAAGGTCCCTCTGTCCCATCAGCTAAGACTTAGTTCGATAATAACATTGCAAAAACAGTCTCTCATCAGGATGTTTTTGTTCAGATATTATCAGGAACTATATTTATCACTCTGGATTGTTACTGACCTAGTGGGGCAGGATGCATCTGTGATCTCTAATCTCATCTGAAATGTTTCTATTGCAGATGGATATGCATGCTGTCCCCCCTTTTCGTTTTGAGATTACTTTGCGTTTAGGAAAATCCTTTCCTACTTTGCTTTCCTCTGTGGTTCTGCTGCCTTTCATTTGCAATCACCAGTACAGTACACTAGCCCCATGTCATTTTAAAGACCTACACTGGAATGCTAATCCTTTGTTTGGGTACATACTGACTTGTTATCAAACTAATTCCCCATGTTGCAGAAGCCCAAGTATAATAATAATAATGTTTCCCTCATACACATCTGTCTTCATATTTCCTCATCTAAATATTTATTTAGGGATATTTATTAAACCGACTCCTCCTGTGCTCTGAATGTTTTCCTGATGTAACAATTTGAACCAGCCATCTGCAGATGGATAAATAAAGACTAAACATGGTATGAATCAGAAAGCATAGGAGGGATTCAAGTCGAGGGAGAAGAGTTTATGTGTACTTGTACTTTTATGTACTTTCTTGCAGCCTAGGTGAAGTAAAGGCCAAACTGTGGGACAGATGGCAGCCTCTGTTCAGGGTTATGGACATGAGGGGTAAAGTTACATGTTTACCTGGGTACTATCAGGATGGCGCCCACACCTTCAAGATAAAAGCGGGGACGTTATCAGTTTGTTTTTTTAGAATATTTATTTTCAATTTTTTTAGTTAACCAAATATACAAAACACAAACTCACACAAACATGGCTCCAAATTCCCTCCCTATCCCACCCACATACAAACTGAAAAAGAACCATACTCAAAAGGAGTAGGCTAGTTAACGATCAATTGAATTAAAAAGGATATAGAAAAAACTAATTAAATACACAAATAAAGAAATCATAAATAACGAGATGCAGTGTTCTGACTTATTCAGATGACTAATGATGTATCGAGTCTGACAATTTTGTTATATCAAATCCGATATAGGTGTTGGTAAGGAGTCCATATGGGATAAATAGAGTTGCCAAATCTTCAGAAAGGTGTTGTATTCATTTCTCAGGGTATATGTGATATTTTCAAGTGGAATGCAGCTGTTCATTTCCAGAAGCCATCTAGATATGAGGAGATGGGAATCAGACTTCCATGTAATTGTTATACACTTCCTGGCGATGCATAGAGCTATTTCTAAAAACTTTTTTTGAAAGTTTCTTAAGGGTGTACTAATGACATCAAACTGTACAACACCTCTCTAGGGAGGGGAGGGGAGACAAAGGAGGACAGTCTGCAGGACGGATAATAATGCACTATACCCACTTCTAACAGTCTCTTCTGCACTATATTCACTTTTTTAATAGTCGTGTATCACAGCTGTTACCCTGCACTGTATTCAGTTTTAACAGTTTTCTTCTTCATCTCCTTGTATTTTTATATCTGGTATATTTTTTTGTACTTTGCACTACTAACTTTTTTAGTGCCTTTTTACTAACATGTTTTTGCACTATGGAACTGTGATGCTGGAAACTTGAATTTCCCTCAGGATCAATAAAGTTAACATCTATCTATCTATCTATCTATCTATTCCCTAATAAGCAAATTTGAGGATCCAATGGGAAGGTAAATCCTGTAAATCTTATCATAATGGGACGTTATCAGTTTAAATTTAAAGAGTTTGTCGGTGGATATCTTGACCAGGAGAAAAAACCTTATGTTTATTTAATAAAAAATGTATCCCTTAATTTAGCTCTTACTTTGTGTCTGCTCAGGAAATAATATCAAACAGGTGTTAACAAGTGTTTTACTTTGAAAGCTCAGCCGGAAGTCGCATGTTTTCAGGTAATCCAGCTTGTCGGTTGTCCTGAGTAGTAGTTGACTAAGAGGCGGAAGGAAGGAGGAGTCCGGGACAGTCTGGAGCTGGAGGGGGACATCATGTAGTTTGTTCAACACAGACTGTAACTATTTAGACCTCGGTGTTTTCTCCTCCGTTTCTTCATTTGATAACTCATCTGTGTGTTTTAATATCAAACCGACATCATGTTCCTGCGAGGATCTAAGAAGCGACGGTCCAACCGCTCAGTAAGTGTCTATTATCTTTATACATTCATCTCTTAATGACTTCCACAACTCAGTAACCTATTATAGCATGTTCTTATTAACATAAAACATACTTTAGGATTATTTTAAGTGTCTCTCTGCTTGGCTGTAACAGTTGGACTAGTTGAAATGAACTTCAAGTCCGACAATGGAAACAGCCCGAGCGGAACTTTGTCCACCTTCACCTGGCTTTTGTTTCCTACATTGTTCTTTGTAACAAAAAAAAGTCCCACTTCTTTCCAACACTTTACTATAAATTATGTTAATTTATTATACTGTGTACCAGAAAGTATTAGTTTCCTGAGTCCCAGGTATACAGTCAGGAGGGGTCAGATGACGTCATAGTTTTTTGTTACCTGTGCAGGTAGGTGATGTGGTAGTCTAGCTAGCTGTAACCTGAACATGTTTATCACCTTTTGTCAGCTTTTCATTACAACAACAATTGATGCTCTTGTTAAATTACGTGCGAGCTGGACTTTTGCCCAAAACACAGCTTATATGGTCAGGTTACTAACCAAATGAAGCTTGTTTTCAGACCAGATTTAACAGCTGTGTGGCCATAAAACATCTGGCTCTGCAGAAACACTTGGATTATATCCAGACAGTGACTGTGAATCCAGCTACCACACTACTTGTTGTAAAATACTCAGACTTTAATGCACTAGTCTAATAGCAAACCAGACCATAATACCTGTCTTTTATGATTTCAGCTATATCTGTGTTAGTAAGTTTGTATATACATTTGTTAAAGTGGTGGAAGAAGTATCCAGATCTTTTACTTGAGTAAAAGTATCAATACCACAGTAAGTCAAAGTATTACAATCTAAATTTTACTCAACTAAGAGTACAAAAGTATTATCAAAATATACAAAAAGTATTCATGCATTATGGCTCATTTCAGAATAATGTATTTTATATGATTTGATTATAATTATTGTTGCACTAATGTGTTTATTACTTGAATGTTGCAGCTGGAGAAGGTTAATTTTAAACAATTTATATACTATATATGCAGTATACTGTACATATTTAGTATGAAGTTTGATCTTATCTTCACCTATGATTATGCATCATAACTTATTTGTTGGTTATATTTTGAATTAATAATCTGAAAATTAACTCCAGCTGTCAAATACATGTATTTGTCTGTAAACTGTAGTAGAAGTATGAAGTAGAAGAAAATAGAAATATTCAAGTAAAGTACAAGTATTTCAGAATTATACTCAAGTACAGTACTCAAGTAAATGGACATAGCTACTCTCCATCACTTGTCTTTAATATATGCCTAGATCTTGTAACGTATTCCTTTGGGTAAGCACTTTAACACTATTTAAACACCCAGGACACCTGTTCCCACCGGACACATACAATAACAACACTCTAAAGTATTAATGAATAGCATCAATATTTTATGCTCTAACACTCCATTACATCGGCACTCGAAAAGTGAGTTTTGAATCATGTTACAACACAGAGTGTCTCCTAAACAGTTGAGGAAGATGCATGTATTTTGTCTTTAGTTCTGTTTAACAAGTTTAAAATATATGTAGATTATCAGAGCAGGAAATAAATCGATTTAGGGTCTATGTTATTAAGATATTACATATCATCTGGGACTTCACTTATTTTGATACAGATTAAATCTCTTCTAAATGTCTTTCCTAGCAGCTGCACTACAATTAAGTAATATAATTGGGTGTATTAATCTGAATGAAATGAACAATGAATGTCTAAGCAGTACCTCCTTGGCCATCATTACAATATTTGTTTTTATCTCAGGGACTGTGTTAGGCCACATATCCCTAGTTTAGATTAAATATTATTACCGTTACAGCTCCAATAATTATACTCAAATGAAATGTTATTTTATCAATATCACCTATTACATATTTTTTTACCTTTCCACAACAGCGTTTTGATTTAGGCTGCTTTATAAATTCAATTATAATCCAGGATTTGGGTATAGAAGACTGTGCATACAATTTGAAGCCCAAAGCAACATTGGGCTCCATTTGAAACTAGTGATTTTCCCTTCATCGTGTCTCGGATCATATACTTGCAAAACATGTCTGTTAACCAACCTGTTGCACTATAGCAGCTAGACAACCACTAGCCTGACTGTTTAATAGATGCACAGGTGAAGAGCATGCAAAAATAATCAAGATGTTGAAACACTTGTTATCCCAATGAATGATAAGATAAACTGATCAAAGAAACAGCGTTCAGGCAAATTGTAGCACAACAAAACTATGCACTCTCTGTGCAATTGTTGTATGATTGTTTTGTATCTTTTTAGCTTTTGTAGTGTGAAAATGTGCACTTAATATTAGTTTGCTAATATCTGGTTTGGCTATTTTTTTCTAACTGTAAATCCCTTTTTAGATAGTGATTTGTTAAATATCTAGCAATTGGCCTTTTTCACAGCAGACATGTTGACATGTCGCAGTAGGAAAAGCACAGGTGTAATTAATACATTTGGTTATGACTTAATCCCATTCAGCTGCTTTGGTTATGCATGCTGGCTCACTGTCATGAAAGAGAGCCATTGTTATTAGTAACACATTTGCTTTTAGGACGATAACAAGTCCAAAAAAAGGTGAAATAGGTCTATAAAGTCCCAACTCACAACAGCACTGTCGCATATAGACATTTCAGTGTGACCCTCAGAATGACACCTGTAAACTTCCAGTTGTTAAACATTGTTTTTTGAGGCAGCAGGAAGCAGCGATGCACAAGAGCAACAAGAAGTGTTGTGCCACAGAGCCGGGTCTCTGAGAGCGACTGTCTGTTTGATCCTGTCCAGTGAGGAGATGTGCATCTACTCATTGTGGCAAGGCTGCACAGGCCTCCAACCTCTGACCTCTTCTGTTAATGTTTAACCCCTCCTGCACCACAACACTGAGGAGAGGAGCAAATGCCAATCACTGTCTTCTGTTAGGTTAATAAACTGAAGAGTACCACTCACTTAGCATCTAGTGAGGGCCTAATACTATATAGGTGTAGTAATCATCCGTTCTCTTACATTATTGTAAGTCATCTCTGGCTGAACCAATGCCGTTGCCTTCAGATGTCAGATAACAAAGTTGGCAGGCTTTCAGTTTGTCCATTACCTGGTTACACGGTTACTTGGTAGCAAAAAAAAGATCCCAAGCAAACCAAGGCAGCGCGGCATCATGTGATTAAACCTTATACCCACTTAGTGAAAACAAAGGAGCTGATATGAAAAGTCTTTTGACGCCGGTCTATGTGTGAGCATGTGAGCTGAAGTGAACTTGTGTGAATGTGTTATTTACTTTACCCACACTCGGTTTAGAAGAAACTTCCTACCACCCCTCCCATCACATCCTTCACTCGCAGTACAAGCAGGCAAGCCTCATTGTTGGGCCTCGAACTTGACGCTTTATCTTTTGTGGAAAACTGAAAGTCTCTGTGTAGCCTTGACTTACAGGACACTCTCAGCACGATAAGGAGACGTTCAAAGAAATGTAAAACTAGCTGGTAAAGGCTAATGTGCAAGGCTGAAAGGTTGTTTTTTTGCTGTTGTTATCAAGACACAGTCAATAAGGAGTAAATTACAGGTGCCTGCTTATTTAAATGAACCTCTGTTTTTAACAAGGAGATAGAAGAAAACGCTTGGAGCACGCAATATGTCATAATGCAGTTTGATTTTGTGATCACATGATGTGTTAATTAGAACCAAGTTTTTAATGCAGCTTTGGATTTGTTTATAGTCTAGACTATTTCCTTATTCGTGATTTTGTTTTTAAAATGAACCTAATTGGATGTAGTGTGACCTTGTCAAACTTTTTATTATTATTAATATTAAATGTTGTGTCTCTAGGATGTTCTCTCGTGGTCTGTTAGCACATAATGGGACTAAATCTTTCCAGTAAGCAGTGGCGGTCTCTGATCATTTACTCAAGTATTGCACGTATGCACAATTTGGATGTACTTTATTTTTTAAGTTTTTCCATTTTCTGTTACTTATACTTTTACTACACCAAATATTCTACTTCACTACATTTATTTTGTTAGTTTTAGTTGTCAGTGGTAACTTGTCAGGGTCAGATTAATAATGTAAAATATAATCAACTAATACATAATGTATTTCTATGGATTAAGGCGTATATAAAGTAGTTAAAATAAGCCGCACCATTACTAGCTGCAACATTAGTAATGCTTACTTTTATATTTTCTACTTAAGTAAAGTTTTGAATGCAGGAATTTTACTTGTAACAGAGCATTTCTACATTTTGGTATTGCTACTTTTACTGAAGTAAAGATCTGAGTATGTAGTAAGTAAATAGTACGAGTACTTTTTTCAACATTATATTTATTGTTTTGTTTTTTTTACATTGAAAGAATATGTTCATACATACCTTCACGCTCGTAAACACCCCCCCACCCCCACACCCCACCCTCAACACCAAATATCCAGGGAGAAATTAAAAACAGTATGTATATATACAAATAATATATTAAATAAATAAATAATAATAATAACGGATAATAATAATATATTAATAAGAGTTATAGTCATTTTTTTTATAGGTGCTTGTTGTCGGTTTATTTATCAATTTCACTCATAAATTTCAGCTTGAGCACTCAACAGGGATTGCATACAAGTGTCCAATATTTCCTTGAATTTATTTGATTTCACTCTGACCACATTGGTTAATTTCCCGTAACCACATTGCAGGTGTAGGGCCGTCCATACTCGCTCTCCTAACCTGAAGCAGATATATATTTATCAAGTGTGCTGTGATCAGGATAGATCCCTAATATATAGCGCTTCACCTCCAGAGGGATCTCTATAGCAGCTATACTGTACGTGAGATCAGGTAGACTATGGCTTTCCAGAACAACTGGATTCTTTTTAGTATTCCCACATACAGCGCAGCAGAATACCAACGTTATCAGTGCATTTGCTACAGCTGTCAGGGATGTTAAGATTATACTAATGTAGTTTTACAGGTGTCTCTTGTGAATAGCCATTTATATTGTATCAGTTTCAGTGTTGGTGCTTTTAAACACTCATTCTCTGTAATATCTACTTTTAGATCACGTCTCCAAGCATTGAGTCATTGAGAGCATGAGGACGTTTAAGGCTTTTTCAGGATTCCTAATCCTTCATTTTCATTACGTCAGGATTGTACTCGTGCTTAACTCTTAATTACTATCTGTCCTTAATTGAGTGTTTGAGAGTGTTTATGTTGTTGAGCCCCTCATCACTTTTATATCAAACAGTTTTAGAATTAATCCAAGTCGTTATAGTGAATTTAATCTAATAGGCAGACCTCCATCTCATCAACCTCCCCAGATTCAATCACAAAAGCTATACAGGGACACACACAGTCTGTCATGCTACATCAGACAAGCAGTACTACTCTCAGAGTAGTAGTATTTCCAATCAGAAAATGAACCTCAGTGGCCAGAGATGGGCGTTTTTTCAAACTCACAGCAGGTGGACTAGATTTTTGTGGATTTGCAGAGGTCTATTTCAGGCTTAATGTTTTGGTAGGATTTTCCTCAGCCCTCTGTGACGGAGATCTGACTGTACAAGATTACCCTGACCTACAGCAAACCCTCATTTATACGTCTTACTTAATATAATGTCCAACCTAATACCTAAAACATTTCTAATACCATGTACAGTTACCATCTTTAATTTAAGCAGGTCAAAACTGAGGCGGTGGCTCTTCATACCTATATAACTCAAGACAAGTTCAAAGCAACAATTAGCTGCCTTGGTATCTCTTACCAAATGTGTTCTCCAAGAAGGAGAATGAAATCATAACTTGTGGATCAGTGTTCTGCACGTACATAATGTTGTGAAGATGTTAGTGCTCATCCCGCTCCCCAAAACTTTCCAGTCGAGATGATTTTTTTATAATCTGCTGTTAAATGTACAAAAGCTTAGCTTAAAAAACAGATCAGAGTGCAGAAAGTGTAGAAAAAGGACAATGAAAACATGAATATATAAAGTGTCATTTCATTGAATGGAAAGTGAGTAGCCCTGTTGTATCCTGAACTGTAATCACTTCTGGTCGGCTACAATTTCCAAAGGTCTTTTTTATCCTGCAGCTATTTGCTTTCATCTCTGTAACCTTAATAAATGTGATATTTAGGAGAGTGGTGTTAAATGTGCAGACACTCAGTAGTGTGTGCCCCACCCCTCCACCCCCTTGGCTCTGTCACCAGCTAAGGAACTCCTTACTAAGGAAATAACAACTGAAAGGCCCAGTCAGCCAGAAATCATCTATATGCTTCATTTATCCCGTCTTGTTACCCTTCATACCTGGCTCTGTTAACAACAATCAAAGTGGAGATTAATAAAGCAGATCCCAGCGTATGCAACACAGTGAGACATGTAAAAACGGATGTAGATTATTGTTTACTGCCATGTGGGACTGTTCTGGACTAACTAGTTCTGGATATAATCATTAGTGCGATTAGCTTAATATCTCCATCCTGGAATCATGTACTCAAATGGAATAATTTCTACTTAAAAAAGCACATAAATAACAATGTTTATGCTCAAAAGTACAAGAAAGCAAGCTGCTGATTGCTCCCAGTTAATCATTTCCTAGTAAAGCACTTACAACAGCCCTCAGATATCAGTGAGATAAGATAAGCAAACTCAGCGTTAACCTAATAAAAGAACTCTGCATGGGAAAAAAAAAACAGGCTTGACGTGATTACTGGTGGTTTAGTGGTTAGCTGTTGTCCTTATGCAGGTATGCACAGGTAACTTGCTGAATCACATATCTGCGTTTTATTGCTTTGCTCATTAAACTCTTAGCTGTTAGCTGCGCGCATGTGTGTATTCTGCATCTTGATGTGCAATGTGTTCATGCGTTTGAGAAGAGCAAATGTAGTTTTTAGAGTTACGTTTTGTGCTTGCAGACTATTTTGAAAACCTCACCAAAATGCCAGCAAATATGGGGTCTTGCTCTTTTTTTGTGTGCATATGAGGCACATGCTTTGACCTTTTTCCTCATGGTGGAGTGGAAAACAACAGCGTCACAGAATTTTTTTTTCTTGTTAAAGGTTTTTTTTAGGTGGAGCTTTTCCTTATCCGATTCAAGGGTCTAAGGACAGAGGGTGACATAGGCTGTGTACACATTTGTGATTTGTGATATTGGGCTGCATAAATCAAATTAACTTGACTTGAATCCCTTCCGAAGGGAGAAAAATAGCCAATAATACAGACACATTTTCTCTGTCAACAGCGAGCTATCATAACAGAGGTGTCGTGGAATAAAGAGAGAAAGAAAATGGAGACACAGTGACTGCATGGAGAGGGAAAGGGTGCAGCTCTCATCCTGTCTGCTTCCTTCCTCTCATCTCTAAAAAAGAGGCTTGTGCCTGCAGTCTATAGGCTACACACACACACACACACACACACACACACACACGTGCACACACACGCTAGGCTGCAGGAATTGAATCACACGTGAGATATGAGGTAGCTGGTTTAAGCTGTTGGCTAAGTCAGATGCACTGCTCAGCACTTTTGGAAAAGGGCATTTTTTTCTGATTTGACACCCCTCATTATACTGAACATCCCATCAGTTATAAAACACACAGTATACAATTCCTTAAACTCACAGCTGAATATAACTGCAGCTCAGTTTGAGGACTGGTTTGACACAAAAAGGTTTACTTTAGGGGCTAAATCCTGTCACTCACCGTTTGTTGTGTCTGCAGGCAGATAGCAGGTTTAACACCCACTGCGAGATTTAGTCCTCATTGCATGGACTGGCGAATCCAGCAGCGATTACTGTACAGTCAGCTGTCAGAAAATCACTTTATGTATAAAACTGATTTTGAGTATTCAGACGCCCCACCGGTGCTGTGATTGTATATGCTGTATCTATATACACACAGTGACACGATGATGTAGGTTTTTCATAAATTGACGTCATCAAGCAATGCATGGGGAAATCTACAGACTGCCCATAACGCTGCCGAACTAAAGGCTGAAGAGATTTGACTCTAAGTGCATTCTGCTCGTGGCTTTAGTGGAAACAACGCTCGCTCGCTCGCTCGCTCGCTAACTCAATATGATGTTGATGTTTCTGCGGCCATGTCTAGAAAACATCGTATGTGCCTATGTTGTTTTAACCTTTAACTGTCTTGTGCCAAACGGTATCAATGGTGCACCACGGGAAATGATGTGAGCTGAAGTGGGTTTTGTGTTTTGTTTCCAGCAGGAGGAAGAGGACCCAGACAGAGGGCAGCCCTGTATGCGCTGCGGGGACCAGTGCCCCGGCTTCCGCGTCCACGGCTGGAGGTACGTCTTAAACGCTGCCTGTTAGCTTAGCAGGAAATGTTTTTCTCATATTTTGTATTAACCTTTTGGTAGAGTTGCACTCTCTCCTGTTGCTTTTTGGATGTTGTGCAACTTCTGATAATAACCAGCTACTTGAACTGAAGGTCTAAAATCTTTTTTTTTCTTTTAATGTTCAAAATATATGACGCACGAACAATTTCGACTCATTTAAAAACAGATACTTTTGACTGAGTTTAGATATTCTTTTACACGCCAGCTATTATATATATTCTGATAACATGTGGCCAGTTAACATGCCGCAAGCAAAGACATTTTATGTCATCGGCTGACACTAAAATGTTCTGCTTTGTGGATACATAGCAGTGTAATGAAGGGATGAATAAGAGAGTCAAACTGCGTGTGTGTTTATGTGCACATGTCTTAGGAAGGACATCAACATTGCTCCCAACGGAAATCAGCTTATCTGTGATCTGTGTACACGCTGAGTGCAGATATACATTAAAAGACAACAAACATGACCCAGTCAGGGCACCGCGTGCTATTCACAGAGCCGATCGGCCTTACTGACCCCGGGGCCATAAGGAATCAGTGCTATAGATTCATGATGAGTGCCATTAAGCCCTGACAATCGCAGCAGAAGCAGCTGCATTTAGTTTTGAGTTGACTTTATCTTCATGGGAAAACAGAGCAGCAGGATTACCAATAGTTCATCCTGCAGCATGTGCTGCTCGTCTGAGCTGCAGCGATTTTAAACTTAAGATGTGTCGTCGTTGTCGTGTTCGCTCACCGGGAGGCTTTTGAAGTGAAAAAGCATTGTGTTGCTTGATGTAAGGTGAGATCCACTCGGCAGAAGGACAAGTCTTTCGTAGGATGTCAGTATTTTGAGTTTTTGTAACTGTAGGAGGCTCTGTGGCAAAAAAGGACTTTCAATTCTTGCAATTCCTGCTTTTTTTTTTTAAACTTGGGTACAAGCCACTTGAAATGTCAGCCTACATACCTCCTACAACCATTTGTTTAGGAGTTGTTAACTGTCAAAGGCTCCTCTGAACAACAATTTATTTAGTTATTTTCAGTGGGTTTTTGCGTGCTTTCCTTTGAGCCCCCTTTTCTTTCTTCGTCTCCTTCAGTCCGTTAGAGAATATCCAGCTGGTTGGGTCTCTTGGTTACTCTAATCCTGTCAATCGCCCTAATAAGATTAGGCCTGGCTGCTGCTGTGATAGTAACCCTCTCGACCACTTCATACTTCCCTCTGTCTCTGCATTACACTGCTGCTTTCCATTTTCAAATGTCCCATTTTAGTGTTAAAACAAGGACTGTCAATCAATTACAATATTTAATCGCGATTAATCGCATGATTGTCCAAAGTTAATCGCATTTTTTTATCCGTTCAAAATATACCTTAAAGGGAGATTTGTCAAGTATTTAATACTCTTATCAACATGGGAGTGAGCAAATATGCTTGCTTTATGCAACAACACAAAACAATGACAAATATTGTCCAGAAACCCTCACAGGTACTGCATTTAGCATAAAAAATATGCTCAAATCATTACATGGCAAACTGAAGCCCAACAGGCAACAACAGCTGTCAGTGTGTCAGTGTGCTGACTTTACTATGGCTTGCCCCAAGGGATCCCTTCGAAAATGGCCATGCCAGTTTTTCCTCACCAAAGTTTATCGTAAGTTTGGAGCGCTATTTAGCCAAACTAGTATGACATGGTTGGTGCCAATCGATTCCTGAGGTTTTCTAGTTTCATATGATACCAGTATCTTCACTCTAGCTTTAAACTGAGCCCGCTACAACCTAAAAATCACAAGTTGTGTTAATGCATTAAAGGAAATTAGTGGTGTTAAAACAAATTGGTGTGTTATTATTGCGTTAACTTTGACAGCCCTCGTTAAAACATATATAAAACAACTATTTATTTATTTATTTATTATTTATACAAGTGTAAAAGAAGCAGAAGAGTCAATCGTTTGGAAGTAAGCTGCATGATCCAGATTATAAATTAAATTTTTCCAAGTACATTGTGTTGTGTTTCGTGGCTCGAGACTCTGTAGAGTACAGTCACCAGGTTTGACACACAGCTAGATGAATGAAAAGAAGAAAAACAGGACCCCAGATGAGACGATCCCAGATGGGCACTGCATGGCTGAAGCCAACTGTGGCTCTGTGATGGAGAGAATAAAACAAAAGGCCCATGAATGCGTACTTTATGTAACCAAAAGACTGTAATTGTATCTTTTAGCTTTTTTTTCAGTTCTGTTCCCCTCTATTCAGGTCAAGACAAAAGCGTAGAAGTTAGGATGTAATCTAAAACACGTGTGTTGCTCTCTCTCTACCTCCGGGCTCACTCTGGTGGAAGTCTAGCATCAGTCTGTTTACAGGATCTGTGTGGTATTAACATAATGCTGTGGGTTATGGAAGTTTCTCAATTAAGCATTTTGCTGAAGGACAGATCTGAAATGACGTGTGGCTGAGACGACAAAGAGAAACGTCTTGTTTAGAAGTCTCTTAGCTGATCCAGGAGAAAGAGGAACATGAATGTGATTAAATGATTGAGATTTATGGGGGTCAGTGTTTAAGACCCCAGAGTCCCGCGCTAATTGCATCTTCCTTAATAACCAATTCTGAGTCACACCTTCTCCTGATGGAGAAGATCATCCGAAGTGACCACAGGCTTAGCTGCTGATGCTCGCTGAGAGGGAAGTGATCCATCTTCATCCCGAGCTTTCTCAGACTGGGCCGGGGGGCAGATGGTGCTTCCGCTGCCCAGCAGCGAGCGAATTCAGTTATATTTGACCCACAGGTCCCCGCCACGCTTCAAAAGTGTTCAAAGTAGCCGTCGCTATTAGTCTGGGCGGCCATGCGGCAATTACTCAGTCACTCATTAGTGGCAGAGAGTTATAGGACAAGGCCCATCTGTTTCTTCAAATCTGATCTAAGGAGGGCTTCACTTTACTGCAGCACACATTTAAAACAGATGATTATCTTGTGGCTGCTTTTAATAGCTACATACTGACCAGTGGTGGAGGAAGTATTCAGATCCTTTACTTAAGTAAAAGCACTAATACCACCGTGTGTAAAAATGCTCAGCTACAAGTAAAAGTCAAGCATTTAAAATGTTATTTAAGTAAAAGTATGTAAGTATAATAAGGAAAATGTACTTAAAGTATTAAAAGTAAAAGTAATCAATGCAGAAAAATGTTTTCTCTGTAGGGTACTGTTATATATCATTAGGTAGATTTAGATGCATTAGAAATAAGTAAACGGAAAAGCAGTAAAAACCGTCACATTTTTTAAGCTGGAACCATGAAAAATAGTTTCCAATTGATTTCCGTCAATCGATTAATACATTAATTGACTCATCATTTCAGCTGTACTGGTACATTTTCATATGTTTGTAAAGTAACTAGTAACTAAAGTAGTAAGATTTCCCTCTGAGATGTAGTGGAGTAGAAGTATAAAGTGGCATTAAAAGAAATTACTCAAGTGAAGTACAAGTACCTAAAATCTGTACTTAAGTGCAGTACTTGAATAAATGTACTTAGTCACTTTCTAACACTGATACTGACCTACAATATACCGGTACACTCAAAAACAGTAGTCTAGATTGGCTGTTTGAAAGTCAGTTGTCTAAAAACTGCATTATGTTAGAGCTGGATTATTTTTAATTATTTGAATTATGACTTGTTTTATATGACCAGCAGTCCAAAATGAAAAGATATTCAGTTTACGAGCATACAAGACTAAGAAAAGCAGAAAATCTTGGCTTTTTATAAGCTGGAACCAGAGAAGGTTTCGCGTTTTTGCTTGAAAAATCTGAAACTGCTGTATGTATGTAAAAATAGTAGCATCAATTTTATTATTAATTGATTAATGAATGAATCTGTTGTAGCTCTACATTGCAGCTGCCACAAGTAAGTAGTTATGCTGACTGATGCTGGAGTTGTTGGATTGTTACTTTCACATATTCTGGTAATAAAGCAACAGAAAAATTGATAAAAGAAAGAATAAACGATAGAATCTAAGAATACTTAGAGATTCATCCTTTAGTGATGAACCAGAGTCAGATGAGCTGGTGTGTCGTGACTTCACCAAGTCTGAAAGTCATACCGTCTGCTTGATATTTCCCCAGAGACACTTTGTTGTCACGCAGGCCCATCTTGATCACATAATATGACAAATACTGCACAGCACAGCACGGCGTTGCTCATAGGCTCATGACTGCTCCACTTTCATTTCTATGATTAATAACCGCATCAATGCAACAAACAATCGTCCATCTGTTGTGAATCAGTCGCAGCGGTCTGGTCTGAGCAGAAAAAGACACAGCGAGTGAGTTTACTCTTCGTGATTGCCACTTGGACTCTTGACGTCTCATATCTCCAAAGGCGGCGTGAGTAAATTGTCGGGCTTAATTGAAACGTTCTGCGTGTGTACTTTAGCTTATCTTTTCAAGTACATTTAAAAAAAAAAAAAAGTCACATGAGTGCATGTGTGTACCTTGAGAACTGTGTGTTTTCTGTAGTGCGTGGTTGTGTTCGGTGCCTTTTGTTTGAGCCCACTGTCAGCGTGGAGGAGGGTGGGAGTCGGGGGGGTGGCGGGGACATTGAAAAGAGCCGTGCAGACAGAGAAATTACCACATTGGGAAGGAGCTGCCATAGAATATCCTGCTCCTACTGACAGACAGGCTGAGCACCAGTCTGGATGGGACAGCGTCAACAAGCCAACCTGGACCAATTTGTCATGATTACAGCAGGTAATGAAGAAACCATATTTTACTGTCTAACAGGATTAGAGGGACTAGAAACTCAAACAATCATTAAGACGGGAGACGCGGGTAGACTGAGGGTTGTGTATGTTTAGAGGATGTTGCTTCCTGACTTTATGTTGTTTTGTACACTAATCTGTGTGGATTTAAGGTGACGTCATGGACAGTTAGTGTTTTTACTGAACTCCCCTGTGCACAGTTGGCTGCTTTTAATGTATCTTCATAAGTAGAAATGTCATTTTAGTTAAAGATTTAAAAAAAAAAAAGTTTGAAAGTGCAGCCTAATATCTTACTGGATTAACTCGGGTCAGTTTGGGGTGAACAAGCCTTAATCTCTGTGTTCAACAAATTAAAATTGATTTGAAATCCCCTCAGCCAAAGCTTATTAAAGCTGCTGGATTTCCAAAAGTACAAATGAGTTTATTTGTACTCAATAAAGAATCATTATTAGGTTCAATGTACTTACTTATCCATCAGCGTGACAGAGCTGTACTCCTGTTGTCCTTTTCTCTACGTCCGTTAGTTTATTTCTTTATTATTTAGTTTATTATTGATATGAGTGGATTATCTATAGCCAGTAAACACAAACAAAAGATGCATCATTTATAACAATAACAGCACCAGCTTGTACCAGCAGTCTCACTGACAATGTTTTGGTCCTGCAAAGTAAATTTAGAGGAAGATTGTTGATTCCTGTCTAAAGCAGCATCTGCTGAGTGTCCTGGTTACTAACACACATGGCTGGTTAGAGCAGCTCCCTTGTGTTTCCTGGTTTTTATTTGTCCAGGTAGCACAGTTTGAATATGTACACAAATGTTGTAGAGAAATATATTATTCTTTGATTAATCACATTTGTTTGCATACTTTTATTCAGACCCTTACACTCAAGCCTGTTTGTGTTTGGGGAACTACAAGTTGGTGTCTTTACTCACAATCAATACTTTGGACATTACTGGTCTGATTTCTTTATTTTTACTTAATCAATTCTAAATATAGTTGCAGATTTCTGTCAATGAACTAATTATTTCAGCTCTTATTTTGACAGCAGTTGACAGTTTGTCTTTGGTGAATGATACATTTACAAAATGTAAAACTCTAACCAACAACTACCGTTTATTCTTGCACTATAAATATTCACTAGGACAATCAAAGTATATTTGATTGGATTGTTTTTCCCTCCTTTGGAACTTCCTCTTAAGTGTTGTGACCTGTCAGCACCAAATGTGGTGCGTAGCCAGGGTGGACAGAGCCTGGCTGTGTTACATCAGAGGCTTGTGAGTCAAATAATTGAACAGGACGGGGCTCAGTCAGCACAGCAGGGCTTGGTAAATTGCAGTGTTGAAATGTCCTTCAGAAATGTGCTGCTTTTACCAAAGTCATGATTAAGCATGCCACTACTACCTACTGCACTACTGCCACAAACAAAAGAGAAATAAAATGGGTATGTTTTGGAAAAGCATTCCCTGTGTCATACTAGAACTATATATACTTTTACACTTGATGCTGATTTGCTCATTTGTGGGTTCAGCCTTTTGTCTGTTGTATATGTATAGAAGTATATTTAAATCTTTTGGCATGTGCACGAACCAGTCTTTGGTCAAACGCTGCCCTAATGGCAAGATATTTGGACTACAGCTGCAACATTTAATTGATTAGTTGTCAACTATTAAATTAATCGCCAACTGAATAAGGAATCTCCAACAGTCCTTGAATGGAAATAAATAGTTCAGTATGGAACAACTGACTTTCTCTCCTGAGACATGCCACCAAAAAAGGTGACAAATACTGGAAGAACTGGAAATCTTACTCGAACCTGAAGTGAATTTAGATGAGAAGGGACTTTATTGTAAATGTGTTTTGTTGTGGAAATCTTTGCTTCCTTCTCCCATGAGTGATGTTGGACTAGAGGATCCTCTAAGACTTTAAAGGACATTCTGGGTCTCTAAGGAACCACGGACTCTTCTCTTATATATGTATATAATGTCATATGATGTTGAAAATTTCACCTCACTCAGGATGAAAAAAAAAAATAGAATTAATTGCCAACTATTTTGATAATCGATTAATTGGTTTGAGCGATTTCTTTAAGAAAAACAAAGTAAAAGTTCTCTGATTCCAGCTTCTTAAATGTGAATATTTTTGGTTTCTTTACTCCTCTATGACGGTAAAATGAATATCTTTGAGTTTTAGAGGACGTCATCTTGGGCTTTGAGAAAACACTGATTGACATTTTTCATAATTTTTTGACATTTTATAGACCAAACAACTCATGGATCAATCGAGAAAATAATGGAGAGATTAATCGACAATGAAAATAATTGTTAGTTTCAGCCTTAATTTGGAGAGCACAAAGAGAGACATGATTTGAGACTCTCCTGCATACTATCATACCCCAAATTCATTCAAACTGGACCCACTGGTGATTGTATCTTTTCATCATGTGGAGGCTGATGGTGGTGGTGGAGGGACAGCGGGTGAGACGTGGTGGTGCATCTGCCATCTGTCCCATGGTGCCAAGTCTCCGTCTGTGTCCTCCTACCCACTTACATAGGCATGTGCGTCGCAGTCCCTCCCTCCCCTCCTGCTAATACACACATACAAAGACATACACACACATGCTCAAATACAGCTGGAGTCAGATTCATGCCAACAAGGCTTAGCCTAAGCTGACTCGCTGTGTTTACTATTATTTGTATTGGTTCTACCTGCTTGGTGACCATAAAGTGCCAATCCAGGACTGTGTACAAGCATATACTGAGAAAAGCTACTGGGATCACATAGCAGCATTTTATTTTCTATGTCTCGTCAACTTCTTCTCAATTAACTTGCGTCGAGTAAAGAGAGACTGGAGCATGTACGTTCACATGTAGCAATTACCTGCCGTTGCTTAACATTCCAAAGACTGTTTTTATGAGACGATTGATTAGAAGAGCAGCAGTTTACAAGCAGTTGGGTGAGCTTTTTTGGTTGGGTGGGGGTTGGGTGCTGGAATAAAGCAGCTTTGTGCCTTGTGAACTTGAGCCACAAGTGCCAGCTGGCAGGCCGTTATGCAATCACAACAGAGATGTACACATGCAATACATGTGGCCACCTCGTCGCGTCCACACACACACACACACACACATACGTGACACCCACACCTCGCTGTTACCCCAGGGCGCTTCACTCTGACTCCACCGGTCCCACAAACGGGCGCACCCATCTCCCAGACTGATTGTATAGTGAGGAGTCAGAAGACGGGACGGGGTGTAATACGAGGCCGAGGGAGATTATTGCTCTCATCTTCACCTCCCTCTCTTAACTTGCCGCTGGGATTGACAGCCAGGCTTATGTCAGCGACCTCGTTTCCTGCTTGTTTGGTAGTAGCTTGTTTTGGGATGTGCTGGTCTTGAGTCAGGTTCAAATTAGAACACTGTGATTTGCTCCCTAGCACCTGAAGCACCAGGAGAACCCAGCTTCTTGAAATGCTTGACATTTGATCAGCTTCGGCTTGTGTTGTAAATCAGTGAGTTCGTCCTCGGGGATGAAGCTCAAAGCTGTCTTTGTCTCCACAGGAAGATCTGTGTGCACTGCAAGTGTGTGCGAGAGGAGCATGCTGTACGCTCTGTGCCGGGCCAGCTGGAAAAGATGATGACGAAGCTGGTTTCAGACTTCCAGAGACACTCCATCTCTGACGACGACTCGGGCTGCGCCTCCGAGGAGTACGCATGGGTCCCGCCTGGGCTCAAGCCCGAACAGGTAGCAACCGGGGTGCCGAGCAGACGAGACTAAAATGAACGCTACACAGCAAAAGCATGATGCACGCTTCCTGTCGGACGTGTTCATACACACACAAACACTTTGATAACTATGGGAAAAAGAAATAATCTGTTTTTGATTTATGACTGCAATTGAATAAATTGCTCTATAAATGAATAAATGTCTCCCTGTACTTTGTTATTTATGCTCTTGATGTGAACACACTTGTCTCTTCATACAGGTATACCAGTATTTCAGCTGCTTACCGGAGGACAGGGTGCCTTATGTGAACAGTCCAGGGGAGAGATACCGAATCAAACAACTGCTGCATCAGCTTCCAGCCCACGACAGTGAGGTAACATCACCCCTGTGTCTTCTAGTCTTTGGCTTCACTCCTGGTGTATAGTACCAAATACATACAATCATTCAGTCTAAATCACAATACAATAATACCTTATTATTAATATGGATTCTGAGATTTCTTTCAACTTCCACATAGATGCTGTTATATAAAAAAAAACAAGGTCTTCTTATTCTTAAAGGGACTATTTGTAAGATTCAGAAATGCTGCTTAACAGCAACACCTGTGGCCTTGAAATCAACAAAACATAGACATGAACGAGCATCGCTCAAAACAGTGAGGCGACACATGTCAGCTAAAACCACAATATCACTCTATATTTCAGTTGCTTGGCAGTAATGTTAGCTGACCAGACGAAGGTCTCTCCATGAATCAATGCTGATCCTAGTGTTGGCTTTTCCTGCTCAGCGCAGGCTTCAGCAGCGGGGCTCCTCAACGAGTTACGTTATCGCCTCCCGACCGCAGCCGCCGGCCGGCAGCCGAAGACACCAGCACCCGGTCGGTAACGAGACGATAACGTAACTCGTTGAGGAGCCCAGTCACTTCACAAGACACGGAAAACCTCTGTTGGTCTGGAGGAGCTGCAGCATTTATTTCTGCACAAACGTCCACTCTACATTCACTAGATATTCTCAGAGCTAAACTAACTCTTCTGCAGTGTGGAGTGAGCGCGCGTTCACGTCTAGAGGTGGAGCGAGACAGCGAGGACGCGCGCGCCGTCTGAGTGAAGGAGAGCAGGCTCCGGCCACACGCGAGCGCGCATATGCGAACGCGCATGTGTGCCGACCCGCTACATTTATACGCTTAAAAAGTTACAAACAGTCCCTTTAATATTTCAAAACATTGTTGTTTTTTTTCTTTCAATGTCAGGAAACAAAAACATTTTGGATTATGCTGTTATGCACCGTCGTTAAATGTTATTTCCAATTGCTTATGGTGATTTATTTTGAAATGTCGGCATCATACCCATCATTGTGATATGTATGAGGCTCTTGAAGCCAGAAGAAATTGGCTCATATTCATTTTTAAATTAGCATTTATTTAAAGCACTTTGAACAGCTGTAAACTTCAATGTGTTTATTGGACGCTGTTTTGCCTTTCTGTTCCCTCAGTTTTTACAGAACTTGGTAAATATCATTCTGTCTTAAGGCTCCATTTGATCTGAATAATTTATCATTACACATTAGATCCATAAAATTTTTTGGATTATTCAAAACTAACCTTTTTATCGCTTAAAGCTAGGGTTGGTGATCTTGAGAAACTAGCAAGAGTACACTATATTTTTAAAATTATCCAACCGAAAAACTGATCCCAGTGTTGTCAACTCTTTTCCAATGAAGGTAGCAGCAGCACCAGCTCCAAAAGTCACTAAATCTAGTGAGAAAGATGCCAAGTCGGCAACACAGACAGTTTGACGCTTCGGGCCTCCCTCCAAAGCCGCTCCCCCGAAATTATCATAATGAACATAAACAACGAACATGGCTGTTATCGAAACATGTTTTTGAAGATGATTACCAACCCTTGCTTTAAACTATTTTATATGATGTCAGGACCCTATTGGAAATGGGATGGTGCATCTCAAGAGGCATATAAATAATACATTTGTTCTAAATTGTAGTCATCTCACTGACCCTAAACGTAAAGGAGGTTTGTGTGTAATTTTTGTATGCACATGTCAACAAGAATATGTATGTGTTTCCTGCAGTCCCAGTACTGTAACACTCTGGACGACGAGGAGAAGAAGGAGCTGCGTGTGTTCAGTCAGCAGAGGAAAAGAGAGAACCTGGGCAGAGGCGCCGTCAGACTCTTCCCTGTAACTATGACGGGAGCCATCTGCCAACAGGTAGAGCAACATTTCTATTTTATGTCTATCAGAATCCCTCATGAGACGGGCCAATACAAAGCTAAAAAACAACAGTATCATTATATATAACATGAATGCATGCCAGGGAAAGCCTATTAAAACACATCAGAGCCACGCAGAAGAAGAATCTCTTTTTATATGAAGTTCAGGTGCAAGTAGGTGCAGGCGTAGCTCAGGGGGCCACAGCATGCTGGGATTTAATGATTACAGGGCTGTATAGGCAACCTTTAACATTCACCATTTTGTTAAAAGATCTACCATCTAACTTCCTTCTCTCTGTACCATAACCCCACCCCAACCAACTCTGTTTTTCCAGTGTGGCAGGCAGATCTGCGGCGGAGACATAGCAGTGTTTGCCAATCGGGCGGGACACAGCAGCTGTTGGCACCCCCAGTGTTTCCAGTGTTCCACCTGCAGCGAGCTGCTGGTCGACCTCATCTACTTCTTCCACGAGGGACAGATCTACTGCGGCCGGCACCACGCTGAGAGGCTCAAGCCCCGCTGCCAGGCCTGTGATGAGGTGACTGTCTCAGCGAGATCCCCAACTTGTCAAATAAAATGTCATCAACAGGGTTCTGCAGCAGGTCTCTAAAAGCAAAGTGTAGTGGGAGTCAGAAAGCAAGAAACTGAGTATCCCGCTGGTCTAAGAGCTTCATTGTACCCAGTTCAAATCTCTTGCGCCCCATGTTTCCTTTCTCTCTTTCTCCACTGCAAACTATCCACTGAAATCTTTTCTTTTTTTTAAGATATCTTAAAAACAAAACAATAGCCTTGTGAGTGAGTTGTGAAAGGGATGCAGCTTTTTGTTTAAAGGTAACCTGTGGAAATAAATCCTTTAATGTATCGCCAGTGCTCGAAGTGGGCCGGTACTCACTGTTACGGAGTACCGGCACTTCTTCATGTTACTCCTTGGCGTACCTTTTTCTTGCGCACCGGTACTTTTCATAAGCTACCCAATATCTCCTAGTATCTTTTATTCACAGTCGAAATTGAGAATGTGTCTCTTTATCCTGCTGAATGATATTTAGGAGCATCCTGACTGGGACACTCCTCCTAAAACCTGAATGATACCCGACTATTGGCTACAAATAACACAGGAAAGCACTTTAACTATGAATACTAAACACACCACCTTAACCCTATAGTGTTCCCATTGGAATATTATTGGAGTATTATACTTATACTACTACAGAAGATGTATTGCTCAAGAATAATAATAGCAATAAAACCACAGCTGATTGTGACTGACACAGTATAACATGCTTAAAGAAATAAAAATACTAGGAAGAAGTCGATAGAGATTGCTGATACCGGCCGATGCACACGCCAACATGTGAATAAGGGGAGTACTGGCACTTGTTTTTTTCCAATTCAAACACTGTGTATCCCCACATGAATAATCAGGCCCTGTGAGGTGTTTTACTATTGCTGTATTTGATCATTTCCCTGATCAGTGCATAGTAGAGGAATATTTGCAGATGTTTCTGGCGTTCTCTTCTTGTTTTGAATGGCTTCTCAGTTTTACTTAAGAGATTAGTTGACGTAGTCGACTAATGGATCTGCCACGACTGACCTACTGGAGTTCTTTAGACCCAGAGGATGACTAAGCCTGCAACAGGGCGTCAGCAGCATCTTTTTTTTCCTATCTTGTTAACCCAAATCCTCAGTACTCATTTTTACAACTGATTTGTTTACTCCCGTACCCATGAACTCATCGCTGCTGTGTCTCCCTCTCTCTTGCTGTTGTGTCTCAATCCCAGATTATTCTGGCAGATGAATGTACGGAGGCCGAGGGAAGATACTGGCACATGAAGCACTTCTGTTGTTTTGAGTGCGAGGCTGCGCTGGGCGGCCAGCGTTACATCATGAGAGAGAGTCGACCGTACTGCTGCTCCTGCTACGAGTCCCTGTACGCAGAGTACTGCGATACCTGCGGAAACAACATAGGTACTGTATTAAGTCTAGATTACTGGGGTTTCTGTACAGCTAACAGCCATTACCAGGACAGATGTTCTTCACTATTTCTTTGTTGACACTTTACTTTAAGTCCCCCTATTTAGCATTTATATACAAAACATTTAATAAATGGTTTATAACACACTATAATGTGGTTGTAAGCAGATAGAAGAACATTTTCAAAGTGCTTATTAATGCACAGTATTTGTCTGCAATTGTAACTTCTCCTATGAAGACATATTTTATATTATTACAGCTGTGTGTTATTATGTTGTCATTCATTCATTATCTATTTATACATCAACATCCATTTGGGTGCCCACAAAAGGAGTTATATCTGTCATCAAAACTGCAGAACTACTGATATACTGTATACTGTATACACGCACTGAGATAATAGAGATAGATTTAGTGTAATCATGACATAATTTCCTCTCAGGTATTGATCAGGGCCAGATGACCTACGAGGGTCAGCACTGGCACGCCGTGGAGACGTGTTTCTGCTGCGCCCGCTGTCGACTCCCTCTGCTGGGGCGTCCCTTCCTCCCTCGAGGGGGGCTCATCTTCTGCTCTCGGCCCTGCTCTCTGGGCGAGGACCCCAACAACTCTGACTCCTGTGACTCCGCGCTGCAGAGCAAACCGCCTCAGCACAGACGCTGCGAGACAGCAGAGAAACACCAGCAGCCACAGTGTGGTTCTCCACTGCAGCCACTAGAGGGCGTCAACCCTCCTATAACTCCTGCTAAGGACTGCATTCACACTGCAGTGGAAAACAGAGGTGATGATGCTACATTGGTGTCATAACTCACATGTTATGTAGGTCACACTGCCAGGAAATGACCCTGTAAGTATCTTGTAGAGACACTTTTATTTGCTCTGCTTCTCTTCAGGTGTCCACTGCACTGCTCCGGTTCAAAACGGACTTCCTCATCAAAGAGGCACCTACTCACCTCTCCCACACATCCATCTAGGAAATGGCTTAGGTCCATCTTGGCCCAGCGACCTTCCACATTACAGTTTACTGCCGGGGGACTCTGGTGTCAAACGTCCTGTCGGTGATGTTCAGCTCCAGGGAGAGCTAAATGGAAGTACTGGAATAACTGGTCTTAATTCAAGAGGAACCTCTACCGCTAAAGACTGTAGGAACTGGGTGGAAAGGACGAATCAAGTAATGCAAGGTATCATAAATCACTGATGATAAATACAAAAAAACATGGTATCAGTATTCTATACTTGTATAATCTCACCTCTTAACAACAATGTTTCCTCCGCAGTGTTTCCTCCTCAGAAAACCTCCCACCTCATTTCACCTAACTCACCGCCCAACAACCCATCCATCCTCCCGCCTCCTCTGCCCGTTAAGTCTCGTGACTCGATGCCCCCAGACTCACCTCCACCAAACCTCCCCCAGCCAGAGGACGGACTCTCGGATTCTCCGCCCCCGCTGTCTCGCAGTGGCACAGCTCGGGTCAGCTTCAGAGAACCGATCAGCAGCAGCTACTCTGTCGAGGAGGACAAGGATGAAGATGACAACGAGCAGGAGCTGCGAGAGGGCGAGGAGAACCAGCAGGAGGAAGACGAGGTGGAGGGAGGTTTTGGAAGCAGGTTGCACCTACAGAAAGGCATCCCGCCACAGATGGATCTGCTGGGTAAGAAAAAGGCTTTGAGAGAGATGGATATTAACTGACATGAAATTTGGGAATCACGTTAATTTTTGTTTTTCTATTTTCCACCCAGATGGATCCTCTTATCACCAGCGGAGTCTGCGGCGTGGGTGGAGCCGTTGCCGCATCCCCTCTGACCCCGCCCTCCACCCGGGATCAGAGAGGCGCTCCCGACACTCGCGGCCTGACCGCCCTCGGCTGGACGCCCTGGACTGGAGAGGCGAGAAAGAGAGGGATGGCCGGGGCTCCTTTAAAGCCTCCTCCCTGACCCTCCAGACGGCCCAGTACAAACACGAAGACTCTTGCTCTACTTGCTCTTCATCCTCAGACTCAGAGGAAGAGGGCTTCTTCCTGGGACAGCCCATACCTTTGCCCCCGCAGCTCCGACAGCAGCGACCCGAGGAGGGCAAAGACAGAGAGGTAGAGGAGGAGAGGGAGGTGCAGAGAGACTGGGGGCTCAGAGGCAGCATAAGGCGGAGAAGAGCTCACAGCCTTGGTGCAAAGGACAAAGATAAAAACTGTGCTATCTCCTAACCCCTAACACCGAAACATGTTATTTTCTAAAGTATGGTGCACCAGAAGAACTAATGGCCCTTCATTACGCTGGTATTCAAGCTGTTGAGCAGTTTTATGATGGTAACGTAGAGTTGAATCCACAAATGTGCAGACTTTTCCAAAGGTGAACCACAGCCATTGTTCCAGACCATAGACTGTATATATAGAACTCCACCTCCTCCCGCTGTACAGAAGTGAAGCCAAAATATCACGGACACGGGAGCTGCCGTCTTGAGATTTTGACGTCATTTAGAGTCAGAGTCTGTGCAGTTGTGATCAGAGAGCTGAAGCCGCAGTATCGAGGTCACCCGCCCGAAACCAATCGCGAGCTGAGCACGGCTGCAGCTTGTCAGCGAGAGAGACTCGCAGCTGCCAATCATGACATCTCACCCTCTTTTTATAGCATCAAATAACTAATTAAAACAAACTTGTCAGAAAAAGGAACACTTGAACATACATCAGCGTGATAAAACTACCTAACATGACAGACACTGTCTTTGGGAAAAATGTATTTGACCCATGTCCTATCCGCTAACATGGAGGAGGCGGGACTTATGACCTATACTGCAGCCAGCCACCAGGGGGCGATCCAGATGTTTTGGCTCCACTTTTGAGGAGCTGTCATGTCGTCCATCTTTATATACAGTCTATTGGTGCCTTCAAATGAAACTCGTGAGCTCGTTTTTACGACATGGGAAGTTGTGTACACATATGCTTAACGTTCAAGTGGTCAAGTCGTGAGAACACCGCTGTTAAGTAACGCCAATATTAATGTCACTGTCGGCGTCTAAAAGCCACAGAGGCAAAACATTTTGCAAGCTAGCGAGCAAATAATGCGAGAAATGGAAATGAGAGAGGAAAAAAGGAGTTGAAAATATCAACATTTTCCTCAGACATATTATAAAATGACAAAGAATTACAATATACGACTAAAAGTACAATATATTCACATATTATGTAACGAAAAGTTTACTTCCATGGCCTCCGCCATTTCTGACAACGTCAACAAACACGTCGCAACTTGTGAGCTTTCAGAAACTTTCCACTTTCCACTTTCACAAGGTCGTGAATGCCACAAGAGGGGGGCGTTCATATGGACTCTTCTCGTGAACACGGTGAACACGACCCCATTTGAAGGCACCATATGTTCCAGACACACTACTTAGCAAAACGAAGCACAACAAACCTCCGAAAATTCACTACCTTAAATTTGACGGTATTCACTTCTCATTGTTTGACTTTTTGAGATGTTACAGTGTACAAAATGTGAGCGTATGAGTCATGTGAGTAGTGGTGAATGTAGAGTGATTATTGTTCAGGTTATAATGTAACATCCAAGGGAGGGCTGACTCAACTGCGTTACAGTTTATTTGAACAAACTGCCGTGACCCTGAGGTGAAATGTTCATTTACATATGCAAACTGACAGTAACACGTCTGACCAGGAACTGACAGCTCATTCCTCCGTCATGGTTTGTTAAAGGAATATTAAATATATCTTATACTGTAACCATGTTTCTGTGCTCTTATGTGCACTTTTTATATATATATAGCTGTAATAAATTACAGTCATCAATACTAAATGGCCAAATATTATGGAATGGAGTATGACGAACTGTGGTAGTTTTATGATTGTCAAAGTATCGCACAAAAGAGAATGTGAGTGAATTATGGTTTGTTATGTTTGCATACATTCATGTCTTTAATCAAAACACTTGTATGACTTTTTAAGGTCATTTATTTTTATATTCTCGGTGTAGGTGGCTGTTCTTTCTTGTTTTGTTTCGGGTAAGAGGAAGAGATTATACTTTCTGTTTCTCTGTCTTGTATGAGGCAACTTTATGATGATATTAAATTTGTCTAAATTGTCCCGCTGTGTACTTTATTATTCTACACTTTACACATACTAGACCTTTGAACCGCTTGTCAGCATGCAGATGAACTATGAGTTCTTATCATCTAACAGCTAGCAGCTCAACACAATGGCAGGGATCATGTGACCAGAAAGAAGTCGGTTTATATCCTTGTAGGAGAGGGATTGGACCAATCGGCGAGAGGGGGGCGGACTCAGGAGGAGCACACATGAGTTGTCAAACAGGTTTGTCTTGAGCTGCTAAATCCTCTCAAACACATTCACACACATTCTCCTCAACAGGGCAGCACAGTGAGTACGCTGGGCTGAAACAAGCAACCCAAGAGAGGCTCAGGAGACCAACAGGGACTGTCAAGGTGAGTTTTTCTTTAGAAATGAAAGTACAAATGAAAGAAAAGGAACTGTCTTTAACAGCTAACCCACACCTTGATAAGCAGAAGCAGAGCTGAGCTTGTCAGGACAAGATTGGTGGAGGCCTTGAATACTTTCTGTTGTTTACCTGACCTCTCTTTGTGTGTTTCTCTCTTTCTTCTTCGCTCCATGTTTGTCATTTACTCTCAATGGCCGAACATGCTGCCACTTGACTCAGAACTATAAAATGAGTGGCTCTATTTATGTTTGTCTGACTCACCTCTAGACATTCCTCTTTGCTTTGTAATAACACACCAGCCTGCTACCCTTTAATGATATATATATATATATATATCCTGGTGCTGCTTGGTTGTTCTCGCCTGTAAACTTTGCTTTTGTGGATCTGTAAGGTTAAGATTACAGAAAGGTTCCCTGCTATCAGCAGGAGTTTGGCCTGGCTCAGACTGGAATGGCAAATATGTAGAGAATGTGACTGGTAGATGCAGACTTTTTGAAACACGCACCGCGTCTTAAGTACAGAAGGAAGTGCCTGCATTTACCAAGTTCACTATTGTGACCTTCGCCACAGTTCTGCACACAAAGAGGGATGCTTAGTTGACCCTCGTTGTTGTGACTTTACTTAACCTACAGAGGCTTGTAGTTTAGGCCGCTACAAACCCTGGCAACTGGCTGCTTTATTTAAAGATGGGAAGCCATTGTTCCCATAGCAGCTGTTGGTGTGTGTGTGATCTGCTCTGCATTGCCTCCAGACAATAGCTTGTTGACAGCTGTCCTGATGCACCTCCCCATCACACACACACTTCTGCCACTCTTTTCACCGGTCTTCTACTGACTGGAAATGAATTGTCAGTTTTATTGTGTGTTTGTCTGCGGAGAGATGGATGGCTGAAGGGTGATTGTTCAGATCCTGTCGGAGCCGGCAGCCAATGAAGTTTTGAGATGGAGAAGGTTTGAAGCGGCTGATTGGTTCAGTCTCAAAGAAAGGGGAGGGTTTATGGGTGGAGGTGTTCTTTGTGGAGGTGGCTGCGTCCTGTCGGTGTTAGAGTCTTAAAAGTGACTGAAGAAGACGCTTGCTTGTCTTTTAAGGTTATTGACTGTTCATTTATTGAGCTGTCTTTGTCCTGACTGATGTGTCTCTTTTCCACAGGAAGTCCAAATGCCAGTTCAACTGAGATGCTGAGATTACTCAAATTCTGCAGAACCAGGAGATTTACTTCAAGGTGGCCAAAGACAAAGCTGTGAACAGAAAGTGCACAAGGACAGGTACGACTACTAGTTTTACAAAAATGCCTTTGGAGACTCTCCAGCACCCTGCCAGGCAGCCAGCGAGGACCGCTGTGGCTGCCACGCCACCACGCTTGCGGCCCAAGGGGCCAGTGGGGCCAGACTTCTACCGGCAGCGCAAGACAACAGCAGGCGGACCAAAGCAGAGTGCGGTGGAGAGGCTGGAAGCAGACAAGGCCAAATATGTCAAGAGTCAGGTGGCTCTTTCTAAACAGCAGCCGGTCAGGCCTCCTGTAATGCGTAAACCTCTGCTGAACCCCAGAACTGCTCTGCAGCCCACCAGGAAGACACCCACCCAAACCAAAACAAAGCAGGAGGTAGTCCAGCTCAACCTGGAGGATCTGAGTAACCTGATCAGTGGTGTGAACGATGGTGCTGCTGTAAACTCAGAGGACAGTGACGCTCCTAATGGTGTTGCTACTTCACACAGCTCTCCTTGCTCCACAGCTGCAGGGGCGCAGCAGAAGAAGGAGCGGCCGTGTCCACCCCCTCGTCCCGACTGGTCCAGTCCAGCTAAGGTGAGATTAAAAGCCTCTGGACCTACCCGGGTAGACAGTCCCGGTTCTCCTGGTTCTCCGGCTGCAGGGACCGTACGCAGAGTGGACGTCATGCCTCAGGCCAGCCCTGCGAGGACACCCGGTAGACCGCCTCAGTACATCCGGCAGCCCCTTCAGCCCATACCTTTACACTCCCAGTTTCCACTCCGCCCGGCTACCTCACACCTGCGTCTCTTCCACACCAGAACAACACCACGTCCTTCTCCTCTGAAACCTGTTGTTGCTCCATCTAAACCTGACAATCCTCTCTCCTCTCCATTTGAAACCCCCGTTCTCGCTCCCCCCGTCCTCCCTGTTTTCCCTCCTCGGTCCCCAGCGGTTACCCGTTTGTCCTCCTCCAGTTCCAGGAAGCGCCCCTCCCTGACCCGCTCCAAATCGGACATGAGCGACCGGTGCTCCCGAGCCGGGACAGAGATGGAGCGCTTCTTCAACCTGTGCGGTTTGGACCCCGCTGACCTCCAGTTGACGGGGTCTAATTCTGACATTGTGTCCATGGCCCGTTTCCGCAGCGTGAGCGCTCCAGGGTCCGAGTGTGCAGGCTCTGGTAGAGAAGATGAAGATGAGGAGGAGGACGATGCTGGCAACGCTGCAGAGCGTGTTCCCTATGGTGTTTCTGTCATTGAGAGAAATGCCAGAGTGATCAAATGGCTGTATGGACTCCGTCAGGCCAAAGACAATGCAAGTAAGAGCACCAATTTATAGGGTGCTGTTAGATGGTCTGCAAGATTTAAAATAATAAAAAATCCAACATGTCACCATTGCAAAACACAAGGAGTGATGGGATTAAATGGAGCTATGTTTTATAGCGATGGATACAATTTGTCTGACAAATAATTCACTTTGTCCCATTGTTTGTTTTGTTTTATATTTTTATTTTATTTTACAGAATAAGAAATGTTGACATTTTTGTTATTGAAAACAGAAAGGGTTATTTTTACTCTGAGAAAGTCTGCAATTTATTTGTAATTTTTTCTTTTCATAATGGGGGATGTTGTAGCTTCATCACTGGTCACGATCACGTAAATAAACGGCATTAAAGATTGAATGATGAAAGCATCTCGTTTGGCACCCAGTAATTTATTTTAGAGAATCACAGTGATACTTTTCCTCAGAGGGCACAAGGTCAAACTCTAATTGTGTTTTTATGGAATTATGGGTCCATATTATAAATCCATATAAACGTATGTGATGTGTGAAACTACTTTGAAGCTCTTCTTCATTTTGCTGATGTTGAAATAATCATGGAGAGGAAGAACAGGCTTCATTTGATGGAGGAAAGTTTCACTGCTGTTCCACAAGAGGTCAGAGCAGTCCATACAGTCTATCAGTGCAGGAGTATCTGGGATCTCTTATTGATAATCCAATGAAAGCTGTGGCCCTTTTGTGCCATACTCAGACTATTGAGAAAATATTACTTTTTTAAATTTAAATTCAAAGTCTTTTGTTGTCAAATGTTGCACTTTGTCAAATTCGTATAATCTTTAGAGTTCATATCTAGCATTTAAAACAGACCTGCAGCCAAACTCTATTCAAATGTTCCAACAAATACAGTGAAATCATGATTAATATTCCTTACTAACAAATCATGTTTTGTCAAGGAAATGCACACATAATAATCTTTGTTGGTGAGCCAGTTCATTCATTTTTACTTTAAATGCGAGCAGGTGGGCTGGATAACAGCACCTCAAAGGAGTTGTTCAACCACATTTCAGTGTCAAACAACTTGAATAGAGTTTGTGTGTGGAGGGAGCTGCTATTGTGGAAGATTGTAAGTGGCGGTCTGCATGTGGCATTATTCTTCTTAGCTTCAAACGATGAGTTGTTTTGAGAATTTTACAAATCAAGTACAAACGTTAAAGAGTCAGTTATTAAAACAGACCACAGATAGAAGCTCATGCAGCGAAGGTCAGCAGAGGGTAAGTTTTTCCAAATTAAATATTTCTTCTACTTGTTTTCCCTACTTTTGTATTAATATTCAAAACAGGGCAGGAAAATATTCACCATTTCAGTGAAGATTTTGTCAGACTCATTTGCTAAAATAATTATTTTATGTATTTCTCTCTCAGATGTGACCTCAGATGATATATATATTTTTTTTAATTAAATCCTTAAAGCAATAGTATTACTTTTTTTATGGATTGTTTTGATGCATTGTTGGAAACAAAAGCGTAATTTTGAGAGTAAGCGAAGCAAAAATTTGAAAATGTTATTATTTGAAAAACATAAAAAGCATGCTCCAAGAGGTTTTGTCTTCTCAAAACTCCTCATACAATCATCAAAATCACATACTGGTGTCTAAAAACAAAAAACTCCTCTCTCAAAATGAAACCTGCAGTTTTTTTTAAACATATATTTATTGATTTCATACATTTATCACATTGTACATACAACACAGAACCTTCCCCCAAATTGTACATAATAATAATAATAAAAATCACACGAAAATAAATAGATAAACATGAAGTTAAAAAGGATATAGATTTACACTAAAAATGTAATGAAGTAAATAAATAGAATAAAAATAAATTGAATAAAATTACTTTCAGAATATGGTCACACACATAAAACAACACACATTCCTCACAATATATTCGTCGTTTTTATTCTAACTTCACACTTGTGTCTCTTCAATGTCACCAATTTCACAAATTCCAAGAACATTTCACAAATGTCATAAAAACTCTGAAGCTTGAAACTATATATGTGAGTTTCTCAAGCGCCAAACTTGAACCTGCGGTAATTTAGTGGAGATACACAAAACTGACAATAGAATAAATTAAATAAACTGTGAAAAAAAAGTTCGGAAATTTGTGTTTGGTCGATTATTTCTCTGTTGTTACAATGCTAATTGGCATTGTATTTTACATCGTTGGAAAGCCTGTTTATTTACCTTCACAATGATGTCCAACTTGTAAGGATCATGCATTTGTGGGATGAGCAGCACAGCTGATTAAGTGGGTAGCGCCCAAGAAAAATTTGCCAAAATGCTCTGCCAGTGGTTTTCCGAGTTTATTTTAGGCAGTCTTGCCTGTCATTTTGATCGGGTCATAGACTTTAATCCATGTGTCACCTATTGTAATATTCTTCCACATTCCATATAATAATCTTGTTTGTTTTCTCCTAAACTGGTAACAAACCTGTTGTATCTCTTGTAATTTCATACTGATTATACAGTCACAAGTGTTGTACGTCTGCATGTTTTCATACCGTAAATGAGTCGACACCAGATTTCTTTTCATTGGGAAGAAGATTGAGAGTATTGTAAGCAGGAGAAATCCCATTAGAAATCTGCATTTTAAATGTCCTGCAACCCACGCTTCCACTGTGATAGCTGCGTGAAAAGTGTGTGAACAGAACTGTTGGCAGAAGTGCGGCTGTGGCTCAGAGGGTAGAGCAGGTTGTCCACCAATCGGAAGGTCGGTGGTTCGATCCCCGGCTGCTCCGGGTCACATGTCGATGTGTCCTTGAGCAAGACACTTAACCCCAAATTGCTCCCGGAGGCATAGCCATCGGTGTGTGAATGAGTATTTAGATTAAATCCTGATGGGCAAAGTTGGCACCTTCAGTGTGTGAATGGGTGAATACTGACATGTAGTGTAAAGCGCTTTGAGTGGTCGGGAAGACTAGAAAAGCGCTATATAAGTCCAAGTCCATTTACCATCAAATCAACAGAGGAAAAACTGTGTATTCACAAAATCAGCTGAATGTTTGAAGTGATTTTTCAATAGACAACAGAAAAATGTCCCTCCTCCTTCCTCTTTGTTCTTCACAGGAGTCGGGGAGGATTCCTGTGGCAAGGAAGGTGTGTTATGCTGTGGGTGACGTCCCATATCAGATTACAACAGCAGCTATAACTGTTTCCCTGCAGATCTTTCTTCTGGATGTTGTGCAGGTATACGAGATCGGTATTTCTTCCCGCACCGTCCTATGTGCTTATCTTAATTTCAAAATAAAGTATGTCAGTGTTTCACAGATGGAGGCCTCTTATGTCTCAATGATCCTCTTTGTGAGCCGGGCCTGGGATGCTGTGACCGACCCTCTGATTGGATATCTGGTGAGCTGCAGTAACTGGACGCCCATCGGCAAACTCACTCCATGGTTGGTTGGTGGAGCCGCATGTTTAACACACTTCATATTGAATTAAGCTGCGATTCATTCCCCCTGGCTCTGCATTCAACAGAACCCACTATGTTTATCCCACAGGCTGATTCTCTCCACTCCATTCGCCATCCTGTTCTATCTGCTGCTGTGGTTTGTGCCACGAGGTTGGATGTCTCAGGGCCTCAGCGTGCTGTGGTTCCTCACAGCAGCCTGCCTGTTCGAGACCCTCATGAGTGTAAGTCAGTGTAAGTGTTACAGACACTTCTCGCTCAGTAAGTACTTTACTTGGATATTGCCATTTTGTTCAATTTTATACTTCTACGTCACTACATTTCAGAGGGAAATATTGCACTTTTGGATACACTACAGACCCCTCATATTTATCTTGTGACCCTTTGGAGGAGCCTATACCCCAGGTTGAGAACCACTGGACTAAACTAACTAAATGTATATAAAGTAGTTAAAATTAACACCACCTCGACTAGCTACAACAGTAGCCTATAATTCTGCTTACACATTGGATGCATACTTAAATACACTTTTGAATTATACTTGGAATGGAGTATTTCTTAACATTGTTGTTTTGGTAGCCTACTTTTATTTAAGTAAAGGTTTTTATTACTTCTTCCGCCACAACTTGTACCCATTTCTTAATCATCCATCCACCATCTCGTGCTTCGGTATACTTTTGCCCCCTTCATCTTCCTCATGTCACCATGGTGACAGAATTTCCTGCTGGTCTCATGTCACTGTTGCTGCCGCCGTTTCGCTCCAAGCTGTGCGTCACCATGACTACTGAGTTTCACACTGCTCATGTGCTGTCAGCTGGTGTCATGTTTTCCCCTGTCGTCCATTAACAGTGCTACAACGTGCCCTACCTCTCACTCAACATGTTCCTGGGGGGAGATCACAGAGACAGAGACTCTGCCACGGCCTACAGTAAGAGCACCAGTACTCACAATCATCTCAGATCACCTTGTTCCCAGGTTGCATAGAACATGTAGACCGTGCTTTCCCCTCAAATTCATCACACTTCTTTAGTGTCTGATTGTAACCAAGTATGTTTACTCAAGTGCTGTACTTTAAATGTAAATGTTAGGTACTTTGCAGCTTTATACGTCTACTCTACTACATCTTAGCAGCAAATATTGTACTTTTTACTTCACTTAATTCGTCTGACAGCTTTTCAGATTACAAAAACAACATATCCTTCCCTTCCAGCGAAAACAAAATTGCATTTTTTTTTTCTTTTTCTGATAAACCGAAGGATTAAGTGTTCCTTTATGGGATGAGAAAATTCTCCTTCTCCTTAAGATAAATAAACTGCTGGAGAATGCATCATCACAGCAGAAAACAGGGTTGTTTTTCTGAGCTCATGACAAGTTAACTTTTTAAAGATAGGCTACATGGTTCTCGCAGGACGACGTTACACATATTTGATGATTTTATAGAATATGATGCATTGCTGTAGATTAAACTACCCAACAGTATATAAAGGAGTATAAAATAGCACAACTTTAAGCATCTACAGCAGTAAAAATGCAACATACACATTAATGCAGCAGTTATATTCATCCAAAAATATCATATATAATAGTAAAACACACATATAGGCTACACATACTTTTACTTAAAGGTCCCATATTGTAAAAAGTGAGATTTTCAGGTCTTTTACATTATAAAGCAAGTTTAAGTGCTATATAAATACTGTTAAACTATCAAAACGCTCAATATACGGAGAAATACACACAGCCCGTATTCAGAAATTGCGCGTTTGAAACAAGCCGTTAGGATTTCTGTCCATTTGTGATGTCACAAATATACAATATTTAGACCATTACCCGGTTTTAATCGTAAACATTCTAAATGTGTCCCAGTTTATTTCCTGTTGCAGTGTATGTGAATGATATCAGCTGACAGGAAGTAAACATGGACCCAAACTGTTGTCTAGCAATGCAATTCCATTGCAATTCCATTGCAATTCCATTGAAATGCACTAAAACGGAGTCTTTCAGACAGAGAGTAAATACAGGTATATTCAGGTAGACAGTATGAGGAAAATAATGTGTTTTTGAAAATTACAGCATGTAAACATGTTCTAGTAGAAACTCAAAATACAAGTATGAACCTGAAAATGAGCACAATATGGGACCTTTAAGTAAGGTTTTGAATGCAGGACTTTGACTTGTGGTGGACTATTTTCACAGTGTGGTACTACATCTTTTAGTAAGGATCTAAATACTTCTTCCACCACTGAACTTCATGTCCCCTTCTCTGTCCTTCTCTGGCAGGAATGAGTGTGAAGATGGTGGCCATGCTGTTGGCTTCTGTAATTCAGGGTCAAGTTGTATCTGTGTACAACGCAGAAAAGCAAGAGGCCTGTCAACATCAGGATCAGGCTCATGAAACAACACCTCAAAGCACATCATCTTCATCACAAACTGCTGCACCACTTCAAGAAACGGTAGATAAAAATGTGAAGATACAAGCGGTCACGCTGGCTGAGATAACACTCATATTTCTGTAGCAGCCAGGCAGCATTGCTTCAGCATTGTACTAACTCACATAGTCCCAGGGGTATCTTGTTACCCTGTAATTTACTGTTCTTAACTCAGGCTTTGTTGTGTGTTCATCTGTGTGTGTTTTCAGTGTTGAGAAACAGAGTAGATTTAACCCGTTAATGGAGTTAGCTTGGTAACCTAAAAGGTAGGCAGTAATGATGTCAGACTAAAGCAGGGGTCAGCAACCTTTACTATCAAAAGAGACATTTTAGGCAAAAAAAATAAATAAAAATATGTCTGGAGCCGCAAAACATTTGAGCATTGTAATGAAGGTAGCACAGTTTATAGTCTAAGTATATAATATATAAGTCTAATGCAGTGAGGGCCAAAGAGCAAATGTACTACGTAGTATTAGGGCCACATTGAGGGAAAAAACATGAGAGATTTCCAGAATAAAGTCATAACTTAACAAGAAAAAATAAGTTGTAATATTACGAGAATAAAGTCATAATTTAACGAGAAAAAAATAAAATAATATGTAAAATTACTACTTTATATCATGACTTTATTCTCATATTACTATGACTTTTTTTCTCGTAAACGTATGACTTTATTCTTATAATACTATGACTTTATTCTTGTAATATTATGATTTTATTCTCAAAATCTCAGATTTATTTTTTTCCCCTCAATGTGGCCCTAATACTCCGTCGTACCGTCGTACCGTCGTACCGTCGTACCGTCGTACCGTCGTACCTTAGACCTACAACAATGATAAATAAAAATGAAAATGTAAACAAAAAACAGTTATTCATTTCCATTTTTATAAATCTACAGGGAGCCACTGGAGAGGAGCTAAAGAGCCGCAGGTTGCTTGAAGTAGAATAACGGTTCTTCACATGATTTAAAGGCAAAGTAATCCCAAAATAAGATTAACAGAACAACACATTTTAAGCAGGAAGGACTGTTAATGTGTTTTTGTATGCCTCTGAGGGTGTGTTTGTTGGCAGCATAATATTGTGCTTTATTTATCTTTAATTGTTTAATGTGTGTATTTTGCCTCCCAGCGAAAGGCCTTCCTGACCTCAGCTCTGATCATGGGTGCCATATTTTTCCTCTGCAGCCTGGTTCTCTTCCTGGGGGTGAAGGAGCAGCGGGGTGAGTCATTCAGAAGTGACCAATGGTTAATGATCAAATACTACGAATATAACAGATTTTTTGTTGTTAAGCTGCTTGACTTTGTTCCATTACAATACAATGCAAAGTATTGTATACCCTAAAGATGTGGTATTTCACTCCCCTTCCTTTACATGTCATTTGGGTTTTATTTCCAGCTCCTCTCTGCTCGGATGAGAAAGTACGACCGCCCTATTTGACCTCGCTGAAGATGCTGATATGTCATATTCCCTACCAACGACTGGTGCTTGGCTTTGTTTTTAGTGCACTTGCATTTCAGGTACAGTTTGAGCTCATAGTGGCTGTGTTGCATGCCTCTAAACCTGATGTACCTGTGATGAAGATTAGCTAATAAGATAAGATAATAATCCTTGTATAATCATCTTTTTTGGTTTTGTGTTTTCAAAAGACATGCATGTATGCAATGGTTATCAAAGCATAATTATTTTTTATTTTATGTCCCGTATCTCTTTTATCTCAGATGTCTTTGGGTAATTTTGCACTATTCTGCAGCCATGCAGCTGGGCAGGGAGCCCAGTTCCAGCACCTCCTATTGGTTCTATTGGTAAAATGCAACTAACTAAAATCACAGACACTGCTCACCAAGATGTTTATATATGCAGCATTTCAAAAACCTTCTAAGGATTTACAAGACAAGACACATTTTCAATTTTTAATGAAATGTCTCATTATGTCTGCAGGTTTCTGCCTCAGTAGCAGTTCCTCTGTGGCAAACAGTTCTTCTGAGAATAGGAAAAAAGCCCACCGTTTTCATTGGCCTATCAGTAAGAAATCCCACATATCCCTGTATAATAATCTGAATGATGAGGGTTATTTTCCACACCTTCAATCTCCTTCTTGTTGTAAGGCCTGTTTCTGTCTCTCAGCTCTTCATCCCAGCAGTGATTATAGTTGCCTGTGTTCCCAGTAACCTGCCAGTCTTCATGATTATGTGCGTTCTGATGGGATGCAGCGTGGCGACCATATTCTTGCTACCCTGGTGAGTCAGCTCCCAGCGAGGACACTCAGTTCCCAAACCTTTCTCAGACTGCCTGTCAGATCTAATCAGTATCAGAAGTGAATGTTGTGCACATGAATCATTCACATCGCCTCTACCTGACCCTGGCCAGTGATGAATATTCTAGCAACGATCTGTTTTGTTGACTGGTCAGTTCTCCTCATCTAAACTGACAATGTGGTTTTGATATGATATATGTCAGCTTGTTGTCTATCTGCTGCAGGTCTATGCTCCCAGATGTGATCGACGACTTTAACGCGAGACACCCCTCCTGCAAAGACCTGGAGCCCCTGTTTTTCTCTTGTTATGCCTTCTGCAGTAAGCTGGCAGGAGGCTTGTCTGTTGGCATCTCAACCCTGACATTACAGTGAGTCAGCCTTCCGTCCACTCACTTTATGTGTTATGTGTGTGTACGTCTGTTGGTCCGCCACACTTTGGTTTCTCCTCATCTGCAGGTTTGTGGGCTACAGAGCGGGTGCGTGTAACCATGGCGACGGAGTTGTGACGGCTCTGATTGTGCTGTTCACACCTGTTCCCATCGCACTTCTGCTGATAGGGATGGTCTTTTTTCGCTCCTACCCGATCAATGAGAGGCAATGTTTGCAGCTCCAGGAACAACTGACCACAATTCAGTAAGTTGCTTTTCCGGTGAACTATCCTCAAAAGGTGAACCCACAAATGGTTCCTGAACCTGCAGAGTATTATAACCTGAATCTGCAGCTCCCCTCCTCAGCTTTATGAAGCTTTATAGTGAGTTTCAGCTCATTGTTTAGCTGTCCGACCCACAACTTTACTATTTTGGTTCACCCTCACCGCTCTCATAGGCAGCTGTCTTCAGGGAAAAAGCTCTAAAAACCAACTGTACACCACCTGCTCAGCACCAAACTTCAGGCACAGTTGGCGACTAGCTGGTGAACATAACAGAGCAACAGCTAAACAGATATTTCCCTCAGCTGTTGATAGAGATCTTTTTTTTTAGAGCAAAACTATCATGCAATGAAAAAATGTTTTATTGCAAGTAAAATAAAATTGTGATTAAAAATGTATTAATGCAAATCTAAAAGTTTTGCTGTCCTCAAGTGCTCCTAACGGCATCTGCAAGATTTCACAGACCAGAGGAAAACAAGCAGTAAGAGCTGATCCGACCTCCGACCAAACGGTCAAACTAGGCAGCGCTGATCAAATATGAATCAATATTATGTTACGTTAATGCCTATTTCTGGCCTCAAATGTTTTCAGAATCATTTTGTAGTGCACGGTTTAGCTGTAAATAGACAAAGTTTGTGACGCAGCTGCCATTGTAAAATCTGTTGAAGGAACGCCGGAGCACAGCCAATAGGAACGCTCTCTCAATGAAATTACCTGTGATTGGTCGAGGTCTCCCGTTACAGGCTAGATTTTTTAAAGCATGAAAACAGAGCCATGAGGAGGTGCAGAAGTCTAGTTATCTCTAAGAACACTTGAATTACAATATACTGAAAGGTTAATATTGAATTTTTGACCAATGATGCAAAAAAATAAACTGCCTACTGATACTTTAACGAACTACTCATAACTTTCATCTTAGTAATGGCAAGAATTTAATGTTTGAACTAGTGCAAGCGGATTGCTTTTGTTTAACGATCTATGATATTGTAATGGGTTAAAAAAATACATGATTATAAACATGATTTTGTCAGCCTGTAGCTACTAGCTTAGCTCGATTAACTAGCCACTCACATAGTGGATGTTGCCAAACTGTCACTCCAATCGAGACCGGCCAATAGAGACGTGTCTTACATCTCAAAAGTCGTAATTTTGGGTAATATGCTTGTTCCCTTTCTAGCTGAGAGTTGAGAAGATTGATATCATGCTAACTGAAGCTACAGCCAGGAGCCTGTTAGCTTAGCTTATTATGAAGACCAGAAACAGGGTGAAACAGATAGCTTTGCTCTGTCCAATGTTAAAAAATATGCCTACACCAACTCAAAACAGTTAAATGTCTGTTCTGAAATAGCTGCAGAATAATAACAGTTGGTCTAATTAAGCAACAAGCAGTTTTTTTGTGATTTGGCATAATGTGCAAAGACTGTTCTTACTCTTTCATGATTGATAATATAGGTCTCATTGAAATTCATATTTATCTTCCTTATAATAATAACTAGGCTATGTATATTATCATAGCATCATTTTCAAAAACGGCACCACATTACCAGATTACTGTCAGCTAAAACTAATTGATAGTAACATACACACGTTTTGATTCTGTCAGTTATAGTCATTATTATTTTCCTTTTTATTCTTTATCCAGCCCAGAAGCTACATCATCATCACCATCAGACCCAAGAGAAAACGCAGAGCAGCCAACAGTTGTGCAGCCGCATGATGGTGCGACATCAACTTCACATTATAATATAAAGACCGACACATTGTACAAGTCAAATTCCTCACCGGGTTGTTACAGTCATGATAAAAAATGCTCAGTCAAGTCACCTGTCCGTTCAGATGTATCAAAGAGCCCCTCTGGAGGAGGATGTCATAAGCAGAAACTCGGCGCACTCCAGCACTCAGGAGAAGATAAAATGGGCAGAAATGTTCCTGAGAATGATCCCAGGCCTTCCTCTAGCAGGTCAAATGTGAGATCCAAAATGTCATGGGTATAGTCCGCTTCATAGTCAGCGTACAGACATGGCAGTGGTATCGATCTTCTTGTCTAATGCTCACCAAGAAGGCAAATCATTTCCCAAAAAGGTAATTTATTCCTTTAATTAGTCACATTCACTCACAAAATGAAACCTGCAACATTGCAACAAAATCCAATACACCAATCCTGTAATACTACCTATTTATTTATAGGTTTGTATTGTTTTTGTGGCACCTTGTCAGTTAGGTGCTGAATCAATGCAATGGTTTCATAAAAGTGGTATTTATGGCAGGACAACTCTTCTTCATTCACACATTTTTGAGTGAAATCTGCTGGATTGAAAGGAACATTTCTTTATGCCACAAATCAGAATGTGTTTTCCCAATCCATAATCCCACATGCATAGTGTGAGGTTCATATTAACTTACTTCATCTGAATGGACATTTGCTGCTCCTGGATCACGCCACCTTTCAGCGCATCCTGAAAATGAACAGCTGTGCAATAGTACTTATCGTAACTACTTATCCAGGATTGTGTGGAGGATTATATTTGTTAATACTGATTGGTTAAGGAACACTCAAGTGAATATGGTGAAAAAAATGACCGATTGGGCCTTTAAATTTTAATTTTGACTGTATTCTTACTGTCATGAAAAGTCCAATAAATAATTTCCATGAATATTCCCTCCAGTATTTTGAGGCTGCTTTTGTAAATTGCATCACACATGTCCTGACAGCGTTCCTCTTTTAATTGTTCTGCTTGATTTCCTTTTAGTGCTTATTTCTACAATGTTGCCTAAAAAGTTGTTTAATATTTGAGAGGAGGCTTTTTGCTGTCCTTGTGATTTATGTTGACTATTTGGAAGCTATAGTAGCTTCTTAATTGTAAGTAGACTACTCCAGTTGTCAATGTTTGCAACACATGCTTGAAGAGCTTTATTTTTAACTCTACACTTGGAAATTTTCTATTTTTCAATTCACACTCCTCTGCAACATTTCTGCACCTGTTCTTGCTCAAATAAATGACTTTTGTCAGTAGTTATTCATCAGTACATTTTCATCAGTTGTCATCAAACATGAAACAACATAGTTCAAAAATGCTTGTGTCCCAAAACAATACAGTAATGACACCTTCAGATCCAACATCCACATTGACAAGGCTGTCAATCGTTCAAAATAGTTAATCGCAATTAATCGCAAATTAATTGCACATTAAAGGGAGATTTGTCAAGTATTTAATACTCTTATCAACATGGGAGTGGACCAATATGCTGCTTTATGCAAATGTATGTATATGTTTATGATAGAAAATCAATTAACAACACAAATTAAATACAAATATAAATACTACAAACTAATATACAAATATATCCAGAAACCTTCATTTAGCATAAAGAAAAATGCTCAAATCATAACATGGCAAACTCAAGCAACAACGGCAACAATAGCTGTCAGTGTCGGTGTGCTGAATTGACTATGACTTGCCCCAAATGGGATTAGAATGAAGTGAGTGTGTATGTAAAGGCAAGCCTTTATATTACAATTATAAAAGGAAATACTATGTACAAGGCATATTCAGAACATCTACATATCAGGAAGTATGAATGTACATATAGAAGAAATACTTTGTACAAGGCATATTAAGAACATCTACAGTATATACAGTATAAGATATATGACTGAGTGAAGAAAGTGTGTGAGAAAGTGTTGTATGAATTATCTATTATATATATATATATATATAATATATAATTTTAATATCAATCAATTAATCTGATTCAGTTAGATTTTTGTCACAAAGTCACAGTTTATAAAAAGCTTGTTAGTTTTGGTTTAGTTACCACATTAGATAGGATTTGTATATTTTGTTATAATAATAATAATAATGCCTCGATGGTCAATTGGTGGTTTGTCGCCCCATCTCTGCCCAGCACCCGCCCGTCAGCAGGCCGCCCCTGCCTCCTGCCTCCTGCTTCCGCTCCTACTGTCGGGTGGTCAAATAGAAGGAGACCGAAGAGCCAAGATGGGAGTAGAAATTGAGATCATAACTCCGGGCGATGGTGGGAATAACCGGCCTTGTTTTAACGACGAAAGAGTGAATCTATCCACATAGTATGCGGTTATTTATTATACACGCTCTCTCTTTATTTTCTCCTATTTTCAGGACGGACGTTTCCTAAGAGGGGGCAGCGCGTCGTGGTGCACTATGTCGGTGAGTGAGGAGGCTGCAGGAGCAGCACCGACTACCGACTACCGCTCCTCACTGGAGATGAGAGATAGGGACCGTAATGTTCTTTAAGCCTCCGTTAACCAGTGTTAGATGCAGCCTGTTAACGCGAGCCGTCAGCGATGTGAAAGACTTTCTTTGCGTGAAACTGGGGACCAAGTAGACACAGTTTGTTACAGCTAGCTAGGCTAACTCACTGGTTGCATACTGCTGCTTATGCTGGCTAGCATCTCAACTAGCATCTCAACTAGCATCTCAGCTAGCAGTTCAGTTCAGCTGGTTAGCATCTCAATGTAGCATCTCAGCTAGCATCTCTGCTAACATCTCAACTAGCATCTCTGCTGAGATGTTAGCTGAGATGCTAACATCTCTGCTAGCTGAGATGCTACATTGAGATGCTAGCAGAGATGTTAGCTGAGATGCTAGCAGAGATGTTAGCTGAGATGCTAGCCAGCTGAACTGAACTGTTAGCTGAGATGCTAACATCTCTGCTAGCATCTCAGCTAGCATCTCAGCTAACATCTCTGCTAGCATCTCAGCTAACAGTTCAGTTGGCTAGCATCTCAATGTAGCATCTCAGCTAGCAGAGATGTTAGCATCTCAGCTAACAGTTCAATTCAGCTGGTTAGCATCTCAGCTAGCATCTAAGCTAGCATCTCAAGCTAGCAGTTCAATTCAGCTGGTTAGCATCTCAGCTAGCATCTCAAACTAGCATCTCAGCTAACAGTTCAGCTAACCGTTCAGCTGGCTAACAGTTCAGTGTCCATGTTTAGCGTTAACAAATGGCTTGCTGTGTCTCTTGTGCTTACGTTGTGGTGCTAAAGCCGGATATTTACTCCCCCATTTGCATCATTTACTAAATAATTGAAACGGTTGTGTTGTTATTATCCGTGGCTTTAAGAAGAACTAGTGGAGCTAACGGTACCCTAGCTGCTGTCAGCCTCCTAACGTAAGCTGATCCGACCCCATGATGCTAGTCCACTAACGTTGGCACCTGGCTCTCTTAAAGGGACTGTGTGTAAGAATCAGAAATGCTTGTTGACAGCGACACCTGTGGCCGTTAAGTCAACGAAAGTCAGCGTCGCGCTTGTGCTCGCTCTACATAGACATGATGGCTTTTCCTGATTCAGCCTCCCGACCGCGGCAGGAGGGAGATACCGGCACCCGGTCGGAGACGATAACGTTTCTCGCTGCGGAGCCCCGTCACTTCACAAGACACGGGAAACCTCTGTTGGTCTGGAGGAGCTGCAGCATTTATTTCTGCACAAACGTCCACTGTACATTCACTAGATATTCTCAGAGCTACTAACTCTTCTGCAGTGTGGAGTGTGCGCGCATGCACGTGAGGTGGAACGAGCTGAGTGAAGGCAAACAGGCAGAGGAGCAGAGACTCCGGCCCTGGAGACCAAAGCTACGGTCTCCCCCGCGTCCTGCGACCGCGGCCAACACTGTTTTGCAAGACGGGCTTCACTAGATATAACTTTGCGGTTTTGGTGCTTCCGTGTAATTTGTGTTGGAATCTGAATCTGAACAACGTAGCCACACACGAGCGCGCATGGGACACCGACCCGGTAGATTTATACGTGTAAAAAGTTACAAACAGTCCCTTTAACCGTTATGAAGCTAAAGTGGGACTTAACAACAACCCAAGCTGATTATCGAGTGATATATCGCTATATATATATGATTTTTATCAGGCACACTGGCAGACGGGAAAGTGTTTGACTCTTCGAGGTCCCGGGGGAAGCCCTTCAAATTCAAGATTGGACACCAGGAGGTTATTCGTGGATGGGAAGAAGGAGTAGCGCAGGTGAGGAGCTTGTTTTTAACTATACAATAGCTGCACTTTTATATATACGATTTATCATAAAGCTTTTCATATAAACATGCTGAATGCTATGTGTACTAACGTTGCATAATTTAATGGCAACAGCAATATCTGTTCATATATAATAGCACATATTATTATACTATGAATTTTTGCTCATTCCTTGGACAATATTTTGCACAAAACTTAATTTTTACAATGTTTTTTTCATATATTTATCGTACTTTTTTATTTTATTAATGCTTCTTGACTGTTTGCAGTACTTGCTTTTAACTTTAATTTTCTCTGTTTATTGTTATGCACCAAACACCAAGGTAAATTCCATGTAGGCCTATGTGAAAACCTACTTGGCAATAAACCTGTTTCTTATTGCTGAAAACATGTACGATAATACTATAATACGATAATACTTTATCGTCAGACAAGTCTGAAATTTGTTTCGCATCGCAGCAGCTCCATTTGCAACATCACAGAAAGGACAAAGACAAGAAACAAGGATACAAACATTTAAACATTACAATCACAGAAGACGATATTCAGGGCCCTTCAACGTACATTTGATCTGGGATTAGGCTCCATATTTAGTTTTAGGATTGACTGGTGTACAAAAGAGTGCTTCAGTCTAACCTTATTAAATCGTGGAACCCTGTATCTCTGATTTGATGGTAACAATTCATATACACTGTTCAAAACATGGTTGGGGTCAGAGACGATGTTGTTAGCCAGCCTTAAGATGTTATTATGATAGGCTGATTCATAGAATTTCTCAAGGGGTTGACCTACAATCTTTGAGCAGATTTTCATTTGGTGGAGCAGTTTTGACTTTAAAGTAGTGGACAAACTCTTGTACCATGTAGTATAACAATACTGTAGAACACTCATAATCACAGAAGTAAAAAAACAAAAGAAGAATTTGTTTACTCACCCCAAAAGACCTGAGGCGGCAGTGAAACAGACAAATTCAATGTGGTCTTTCCAAGATAACAGATGGTCTATCATGACGCCCAAATATTTATATGAAAATACCTGCAGGATTTTCTTTTATGAATAACAATAGGAACTTTATGAGCGTCAGATGGTGAACCAAAGACAATTTCTTCCATTTTCTTTGTGTTAATCTTAAAGGGACTATTTGTAACTTTCAGAAATGCTTGTTAACAGCGACACCTGTGGCCTTGAAATCAACGAAAGTCAGCGTCGAGCTTGCGCTTGCTCGCTCTAAATAGACATGGACGAGCATCGCTCAAAACAGTGAGGCGACACACGCCAGCTAAAAGTACAATATCACTCTATATTTCAGCTGCTTGGCAGTAATGTTAGCTGACCAGACAAAGGTCTCTCCATGAATCACTGCTGATCCTAGTGTTGGCTTTTCCTGCCTCAGCGCAGGCTCAGGCAGCGGGGCTACTCAACGAGTTACGTTATCGCCTCCCGACCGCAGCCGGCAGCCGCAGGGAGACACCGGCACCCGGTCGGTAACGAGACGACAACGTAACACGTGGAGGAGCCCCGTCACTTTACAAGACACGGAAAACCTCTGTTGGTCTGGAGGAGCTGCAGCATTTATTTCTGCACAAACGTCCCCCGTACATTCACTAGACATTCTCAGCGCTAAACTAACTCTTCTGCAGTGTGGAGTGAGCGCGCGTTCACGTCTAGTAGAGGTGGAGCGAGTACGCGAGAACGCGCGCTCTGTCTGAGTGAAGGTAAGCAGGCAGCGGAGACGAGGCTCCGGCCACACGCGAGCGCGCATATGCGAACGCGCATGTGTGGCGACCCGCTACATTTATACGCTTAAAAAGTTACAGTTCCTTTTAAGAGCATTATTGTCACTCCACTTGACCATTTTGTTCACGCCATGTTGGTGCAGTCCAGGGTTTTCCGAGTTACTTAACAAAGAGTATGTATGTATATAAGTATCTCTTCCATCTCCTCCACAGATGAGTGTAGGTCAGCGGGCAAAGCTGATTTGCTCACCAGACTTTGCCTATGGCAGCAAAGGGCACCCAGGGATCATCCCACCAAACGCCACTCTCACCTTCGACGTGGAGCTCATCAGTCTGGAAGCCTGAAAGTCGTGCACTCACTTTTAATTCCACTCAAATTTTCAGGGTGAGAAAGTGTTTTTAAATCATGTGTACTGTACATCATTTGATGGGGTAATTATATAGCTTTCAAAGTGCAAATGATGAACATGTGACTAATACATTTAGAGCGCTGTTTACAGATTCAATGGTATGCGCATAACAAGCTTTACTCTCCATATCCTGTAATCCCCTCTTGCCTCTCCTCCTTAACCAACGGCGCTAACACCCGTTTTCCTCTCGCCGCAGGTTGACTCCTATCTCGGGAACATGGAGGAAAAACGTTAACAGATGATTCCTGCTCTTGATCCCTGCATAGGACCTATGTCTATATCTTCACTAGTTCACTCTCCTTTTCCATTTAGATACAAATTGTGTTTTGTCACTTGCTTTAAAACTTTATCCTCCATATTATACTTTAGGTTCCATACAGTAATAAGTCATAGGCCATCCCATCCCATGTATTTTTATCATATTCTGCTATGTATTTTTATGGTGATGTTTTTTTTTTTTATTTGACTTAAAAATTTTACAAATTGTGTCTGGCATCAGGACCAGGCTTTTAGATACGTGTCATAAGTATTGAATCAATCTCATTCCTGTGGCTCTGTGGCCTTTACACTAAAATTGTATTGATTGCGGGTAATGAAATGTCTTGGATAAGAAATGAGAATAAATTGTTTGACACAATGATATTTCTATGAATTACCTTTTGTGATACGTGTTATTGGGTTAGATTAAAAGTGGAGTGCATTGTAACCAGGGATTCATGAATCAAGCACATTATTGCCATGAGCAGCCTACAGGTCTCTGCAGATGTAGGAGTTTCTTTGTCTATATACTGCAGCATCAATTCTTAATTTATAAGAGTGAAATGACTGAAACATTCACAACTGGACATCATTTGTCTTGTTGACTTGCTTGTAAAATATTTGGGGAGACTTTTTTTTTTTTTTTTGCCAAAACAAAATGTCTTGTGGGGAAAAATATTGGTCTCTGGTAAAAAAAAAAAAAGGTTTCTAAAACTTGCATGGTGAGTTCCCCCACAAAGATTTGTAGGCACTTCATGGGGTTTGTGATTCTCTTTGTTTGAAGGAGTTGTGTGTAACAAGCTGTGGATGTTGTAAAAGGTCTGTTCCTTACTCTAAACACATTAAAAGAGTAATTTTAACACAAATTGCTATTTTTCTTCCGTTTGGGTGATTGTATCTTCCTGTTTAACCTCAGTATTCCCTTTAAAATGCTACTAATGGCACTTTTTTATGAATTCATATTTAATGGTGTTAGAACTAGAGATGATCCGATACATTTTTTCCTTCCTGATGCCGATTCTACCGAACTTATTATAATGCCGATACAGAGTACCGATCCCATACCAGCGTGATTATTGTTTAACAGTTGTTTGCTACTGATCGTGTATGGATAGAGGACAGTTTTTGCCACTGGCAGCCATGATACATCCAGGGCGACAGCACCGTGAAGGCTACTGTTTTGGAGCGGCGAAGAATTTAATTCGGTTAAACAAGTTGATTTTTTCTGGGTTAATAAATTATGGTTTGGGTTTGGGGCATTGACTGTCGTACTTGCTGATACCCGATACCGAACTTTGGGCAGTATCGGACGTATTTCCGATACTGGTATCAGAACAACTCTAGTTACAACACACTACCCACGCTATAATAATAAAAGAAAACCAATAGAAGCATATTTTATTTTCCAAGAAGAGCGGAAATACCCAGGGTACTTTGCAATATTCTGTTTCTTGTGCAATTATAGTACAGTTGATAACTATTCCATTGTTTTTTTCATGTAGAGTACAAGCTGATGGAAGGTCTAGTTTCACATGGAGAAGGATCATTTTGAACATGAAGGAGTTGCTCCGGAGCCAAAGTCTAACAAATTGAAAATAAGAAAATAGTGAGAAGTTCAAACACTACAGTATGTGCTGCTCCAAACATAGATTCATTACAATTTATTTTCCATTTGAAGTTTGAATTTTCAGCTATTCTCCTGCCTTTAAGCTGAATCATTGATTAAACAACCAGCAAAGCCTTATTGGAAAGATCCCTGAAAGCTAGAACATTGCTCTGTTTGCATAATAAGGCTGAAATCGGTAACCGTACATCATAGTTTGTAGTTACAATTTCAGTTGACACACAAACTTGTCAGAGGAGCATTCACTGCTATGATACATACATGTACATCATTATTATAAACTGCAATACAGTGCTGTGAAAGCAACCTACACTGATGCAAGGTGTTAATCTTTACTTGCAGCAGGTGCAAAGATTGTAAAATTAGAAAATATATCACTGTATCAAAAACGGTTATCGCTTCACAAAGTCAGTAAACAAAACTGCTCATCCAAGTCCTTCATTCATTCAGCTGTCTGGGTCACAATCTGCTGTATGTTCTGCTGATCTCCTATTAACCTTTATAGAAATATGGGACTGTAGATACACGACCAGAAGAAAGGCTGTCCTGTTGAAAAGATATAAGCACAGTGCCTTGTTTGGCATTATCTCCATTATGTAAACCTATAGGTAAACTGCAGATTTTTGTTGTTCTTTATTTTCCAGTTCATTTAATTCATTTTTAGCAACAAAAAAATATTGTTAATGTTGAGGATAAATGCCCCAACAGGATCAAAGAAATGGAGTCTGTGCAGTTTTAAACTCCCATGTTATGTTTATTGGCAAAATTATCAATGATCTGTCTGTTCTGCACCTGAGAACTAGATTTGATGCACATGCTTTTCAAAACATCTTTCAACCACATTCAATATTTTCATGGGTGGAAATGACTTTACAGAGCACGGTATCACTGTGCTCTGTAAATCCTTTAACTGCTTCTGAATAAGTCAGATACAGTAAGTAGTGACTGCAATTTATTTGTTGATGCCAAACAAATTTCATGACTGTGACTCCTGTTCCCTTATTACATTTTTTAAAAACGTGATGATGAAAACAGAGGAGCATTCAACTTCAGACAATTTCTCTTTTTCTTCTTTTTGTCATAAAATAAACTGAATATCTTTGCCCCAGACGATATCATCTAAATCCAGTATAGGGGCTTTTAAATTCAAGCAGGAGAACCCAACCAAACTGTGGGCTACATGCAAATTCCAATAAAGAGAAAACCACTTAAACTGCAGGCAGTAGCAGTAAGTATATGTGAGTAATGAAATAATGTACGACTAATCCTTTGTTCTCTAAGGCAAGGCATGACCACGAAATCACAAGGGCTTTATGTAAAAGAGGAGATCTCCAACGCGCGGCAATGACCAAACTGTAATCCAGTGGTTCTCAACCTTTTTCCTGTCAAGGACCCCTAAATCAATACAACAAGATTTAGTTTCACAGACCTCCATCTGAAAAGATTTTGATTGTTACATATGATGACCAGATTTCTCTACTGTAGTTGTAAACTATAGTTGAGGAGATAACCTTTGAAACCTATGATAAGAATAGTCAATCTTTTGACTCTTACTCACATTGGGCTCACTTCTATAGGGAATTAAATAGTGAAAAAAAAAAAAAAAATGCATTTCCCATTTTTCTAAAGACCCCCTGGAACTCCCTCAAGGACCCCTGGGGGTCCCCAGACCCATGGTTCAGAACCACTGCAGTAATATGGTCGGCATTGCTGTTGCCTGCAGAGGTTGGGAGTTGTATTCTTCAGTCTCAGATTGGTGTTGTTCCGTTCATGTTGGTGGGCCTGCGTCCCCTGACGGCACCCCTGCGGCGAAGCGAGTGGAGGGCCACGGCGCAGCAGCCTCTCAGCAGGGAGCCGATGTGATACATCGGCAGGACCTCCCGCGGCGCCCCTCGACACAGCCACGCCATGGTCGGGACAACCGGCATCGCCAGGGCCAACAGATCTACGAGAAAGTAGCGGCTCCAGTGGCAGGGCTGAGGGGAGTACCCGTCTTCGTTGGCACCTTCATCCTCATCGTCCTCTTCTATCTGCACCGCTACAGCGTCCTGCCTCTCTGGGAGGGGAGCTATAGGATGGGGCTGGCAGGTGTGTGGCTCTGCTGACGTCTTTGTCACCTCCACTGGTTTGTCGGATGGTAGCGGCTCTACGCGGTATGGATGCTCCGGAGGGAGCGCAGCTGGTAAAGACGATGGAAACAGATGTGGTTCTGAGGGAGTGATGTCTGCTGTGGCTAAAGAAATGATACTCAGCTCTTCGACGCCGCTTTCCTCGCACAGCCAGGTCATGGTCGGGCTGCAGGCCTGGGAGCGCACTGCTGGCTTCTTCTCTGCTGCAGGAGTAGGAGCAGGAGTAGGAGTAGGGATAGGATCAGTAGCAGGGACTGAAGCAGTGTCTGTTGTAACTGGGGGGGCCTCCTCCTGAGGTAAATGCAGGAACAAGTGATGATGTGGGAGGTAGGCGTGCCCACTGCACTTGCAGCCGCTACTGAGAGTGTGGCAGGAGTGTGAGATTGGCAACACCGCCCCCCCACTGCACAGCCTTTCGTAGGTGGAAGAGCGCGGCACAGTCGGGGGGCCTCGCATGTGGCCCTGCGGCGGCTGCTGCTCTGTTAGGAGGGCCGCCTCCAGGAGCAGGTGGGTCTGTCCTGCTGGGCGAGACGCTCTGCTCGACTCAGGAGGAGCGTTGGGGCTGCGCTCCAGCTGCAGAGCCTCGCTGCTCAGTCGGTTGTGGGCGGCGCTGCGACCCAAAGTGTTGGCTGGGGAACAGCCGCAGGAGCGAGACTTGCCCCCCGGCCGAGCGGGCTGCAACCCTGAGTATGGCTTGTGGTCATCGTGGGGGTCTTGTTCACGGACACTCAGGTTGGACCTCACTGTCTCAACCACCCCCTGAAGGTGCTGGATCTCCTTGCGGGCCTCTTTCAGGGCTAACTGGGCCTCCACACGATGACACTCCTCTTCTATCCAGTCTTCCTGCATCCTGTACAGTTGGGTCCTCAACTCATCTATCTCATAGTCTCTGATAAAAGCGTAAAAGACAAGTGAAGAGCAGAGTTATTTCACTTTTACAAAAAAGAACCCCTAAAAAGATAACATTTTAAAGGAGAAAAAGACTCACCTGTGTTGCAGTCTTTCCACATTGTCCCTCAGTCTGGCTCGCAGATGTCGTATACACACCTCCTTCTGTTGCAGAGGGGTGAGGTACTGCTCCGGGGTCGGGGGCCTGATCCCATGGTTGTCACTGCAGGTTGTGTGCTTTGCCTGACGCCTGAATCAACACACAGATAAGAAAAGGTCATCTATGTAAAGTTCAAGTTGCTTAATCATGTATCAGAACTGTAAACTGAGAGTCTGGTTAACAACATGCCCCTGGAGGCATATTAACATATTTATAATGAATGACTTGCCTGGGTGTGGTAGGATACGTCCGGGCTGTGGGGCTGCCCTCTGGTGCCCTAACCCGACCGGGGTAGGTGTGGGTACTGGATGTATCGTTGTGGGAATATCGCACACCGCCACCACCAGTGCCCACCGAGCACCTTGAAGGGAGAGATCACATTACACTCTTTCACAATCCAGTGAGAAGTGTCAGATCTTTTGCATCGTTCTGAAACTGAAGGCGTGAGAAGGATATGCAACAGTACCTGCGCTGACCTGAGGATGGCTTTCGACTCGGAGTGAGAGACATTGATGTGCGCGGGACCTCCAACAGCTCCACTGCTGTCTTCTAGAGAGGGACGCTAGGAGCCCTCACAGCTGGACCGTATAAGAATCGTCATAAAAACACATTAGAGGCAAATCAGCTAGTAATAATCTTAATCAGAAATATGTAGTTCCTTCCTTCCAACTTGTGGCATACTGCGTGTGGCCATTATGTGCTTCTTCACAGTGACAATAGTCTAACCCTAATTAAAGAAATAGTCCAGGCCAGCAGCAGATAAAGCGTCCTTTCTGTGCTGACACAAAGGGGACACAGTGAGTTCACAGTCAGTGCAGCTGCCTCTCTCTGAGCTGTGTACTGCAGAGCTGCACATAAACGTGATAAACCTTCACATTGACTGCTGTCAAAGGGCAACAAAGAAACTAAGAAAAGTTGTCATTTAGTGGCCGGTAGTCAAAATGGTCAGCGTGGTCATTTACTGCCTACGGAGAATTAAGAATTTTTGATTTATTGTTTATAGAACAGGAGTGGATTCATGTAGGATTTAGGCTTACTTAGGCAACTTGCAATTTTCAGGTTGTAGCAGTTAAAGCTAGTGTGAAGATACTGGCATCATATGAAACTATAAAACCTAAGGAATCCATTGGTACCAATCATGTCATACTAGCTTGCCGCGAAGGAGCCTAAATAACGCTCCAAAGTAACGCTACATTTTGGCGAGGAAAAACTGGCATGGACATTTTCAAAGGGGTCCCTTGACCTCTGACCTCAAATTATGTGAATGAAAATGGGTTCTATGGGTACCCACGAGTCTCCCCTTTGCAGACATGCCCACTTTATGATAATCACATGCAGTTTGGCTCAAGTCATAGTCAAATCAGCACACTGACACACTGACAGCTGTTGTTGCCTGTTGGGCTGCAGTTTGCCATGTTATGCTAAATGCAGTACCTGTGAGGGTTTCTGGACACTATTTATATATTATTATATATATATATCATTGTTTTGTGTTGTTAATTGATTTCCAATAATAAATATATACATATATTTGCATAAAACAAGCATATTTGCCAACTCCCATGTTGATAAGAGTTTAAATGAAATATTTGACAAATCTCCCTTTAAGGTACATTTTGAACAGATAAAAAAATGTGTGTTTAATTTGCGATTAATCACGATTAAATATTTTAATTGATTGACAACCCTAGTCTCTACATGAAATATATACATAATTTCACTCTTGTGTCATACCCTAAAAGCAGTGCCGTAACAAAGATTTTAGAAATACTGAAGTCACTAGTCCAAGTCCTTCCCAATTATTTGGATCTTTCATATTGAATTTATTCTTTTAACTGTTCAAATATATTGTCTGTATTGTATTCCCCCCACACATGAAGGTCTACATGTTGTAACCAGGAATAAAATGGTGGGAAATGGCTGTGTCCTTTACAGCTGGGTATCGACTACTGACCGAAAAGAGTATTGAAAGTTGGTATTGAATGCGCTGGCAAGAGTTTTAGACTAATTTACTTATTTTATGATCAGATATTTCTATATTCCAATTTTTGTCTGACTTTAGACTATATTTTATTTAGGTAAATGTTTTTATTCTAGCCTATTAAACTCTGCACTGTATTGAGCAGTTTGATATCTTAAATTGTTAAATGAAAATCAAAACATGTTTCCCAAAGTCTGGTATTGTACACAGACCAATATCTAGTCCTTTATTTGTTTATTTTGTTCCCATAAAAACTACAGACTGTAGATTAATAAAAAAAACTCAAATTCCCAGAGGACATGACCTCAGTGGTAGCTATGCCCTCAGTTTAAAAGTGAGAATAATCAGCTAGTTCTGTCACCACCCTAATTATGGAAAAGCTCATTTATAGCAAAAAATGAACGATGAGGACAAAATGTTCTCATCTTTCTTGAAAAGTCTCCATGCAGCTCTATAGGGAACCTGCTGATCTAGGCCTGAAATACACCTGCTGCTGGATAAATCTCTGCAGACACAACACATTAAACTCTACTCATAATGAAATGTCTAACAGACGCATATTAATGATTTTTTTTTTGTCCTATATTTAAATTCTAGGACAACGAGATATCTCACCTCCCTCCCCTCTCCTCTCCTCTCCTCTCCTCTCCTCTCCTCTCCTCTCCTCTCCTTACCTCCCTCTCCTCTCCTCTCCTCTCCTCCCCTCTCCTCTCCTCTCCTCTCCTCACCTCCCTCCCCTCCCCTCCCCTCCCCTCCCCTCTCCTCTCCTCTCCTCTCCTCTCCTCTGTCTGCGCAACAAGTGGCAACTACATTACTGGTGAGAAAGACGCAATCATCTTACGTAAGTGTGAGTACCAGTGTTGACTGTGGAGGAGGCAGAGCATCATCACAGGCTACAGGAGGAGGATCAAACTGGACTTAAAGCAGCATGTAGACGTGATGAGAGACATGAGATATACAGTCAGCTGACATGTTTCAGGATGAATAGCAGACGTCCTTGAATTATCATTAAGGCATTAAATCTGCAGGGCTTTGTTCCACATCTGTTGCCCTATACAGTAAAGCAGTGTTAGATAAGCAGCCAGGTCTGGAGTGAGGATTTTTTTTTTTTTAAAAGCCCCAAAAGTGTGATGATTGGTTTGCATATCCAGCTGACTACAGAGGAGTCCCTAAACAGGACATCCAACAGCCCAGCAGCTACTTTCTATACAAGAAAACGCAGCTTCTGATAGAAACAGCTGACTAAGTCCCAGCTGGGTGTCCTACATACGGTTACTTAACAAGGCTGTTACTCTGAATCTCAGTCTCTGGTAGCTGCACACACACACACACACACACACAGAAAACACCGACTCAGCTTTAACAGTGATATATATATCTAACAATACCATTTGGGCAGGTGGAAGTTGTGCATCGTAGAGAAGCCTCGGTTCCCGCCAGACTTGATGGAGTCCCCGGTGGCAACAGGAAGAAGAGATGGTGCTGATGAGAGTGATGAGAGTCCATCCTGCAGCCATGGAGCCCGGAGATGAAATGAGGCGACTGCGTCTGCTGCACCGGTGCTTCTTAAAGAGACAGTAGGGGATAATAATATGGCTTCATTTGGCAGGACTCCACTGCACATTAATGATTATGATTATTACTGACCGCTGGGATGATGTTGTCTGACAGGTGAAGAGTAGTTTAGAAAGCTCATTCAATGTGAGTGAAGGGCAGTGAGGAGGATATCCAGCTGGGCTGGTACACCGTGTACAACACCTCAGATGATGGATGAATGTGCAGAGGTGCATTCACTGACTAATGCAAGCCACAGTTAGGGGTAAACTTTAAAATAGAAATACATTAATCCATTTAGGCGTTTATTTTAATACACAATGACATAAGCAATAACATTTACAATTTCAGAAAACAACATTTTAAATGGCTTAAACTGTAAATTCTCAAGACTTTTTACAAAATGAACTCCAAGAACGAGTGGGAAAGGAAAATTTTTCCAGTTTTGTAGTCATTCCTATGCCTTCCAAGCATATGGTCTCTATTAGTGGTCATCTCCTACTATAGTGTGTGATAAAAAGTATATTGCTGTCCCTGAATAAGCACAGAATATCATGGATGACATACAAATTCTGACAAGTTGTAGGCCGATAAATATATTTGATTCTATCAACATGTATAATTCAACATGTTAAGGGTACAGCTCAGCGCTGTACAGAAGTACTGAATCTTCTGGATTTAAGCTGCAGGAAACAAATGTCAAGAATATTTTTATATCTTGACCACAAGAATGACGAATAGGTGAATATATGAATTTAGTTTCATATCCCAAACTTCAGTAACATAACAGTTATCTTTCTGAAGCTATAAAAAATTTATACAAATCAAGTAAACATTCAGTCTTATTTGTGATTTGCATCGAAACAGGGAACGGTTTTAAATAGATGTAAATAATACCTGCACTTTAAAGCAATCATTTGCAACATTTGCTTATTATGAAAGGTTCAATTTTGCTTTTCTCTCTCAGATATAAGACATAACAGGCAGGTCTTAACATACATACGTAAAATCCTGAATAAATAGAAGAGGAACTGGTGTAAAACACGAGACTGAACATACAACAAATATCACAAGAATAACTGTGTAACATCAGATGTTGCTGATCAATAAAACAATAAATACTCAAAGGATCTTGTAGATCACTTAAAATATTTATGCATGTGAAACCCATATAGGGTCAGATACTGTATGATCTCGGAGGTCTAATAAAAACAGTCTGACAATGAGTTTTAGATATAAATATTCCTTCATTCATACTCACAAATGAAAAGTGCAAAGAACAAGCAAAGAGTATTTACAAGTTTTGACACACAAACATACCAATGTGTGTGACATATAATATAAAATTAGATTTTTCTTTTCAAGCTGCTCTTACTATTGAGCCCAGAAATCAATTTGATTAAATTTAATTTTACCCTGGGAAACTGATATAGTAACACAAACGTGTACTACTTCTGCAGAGGGCAGATCAAGTAGAACCAAGACTGCACCTCTGTAGTTTTAAGAAACTTAAACTTTCTGTTTTACTAATGGTAGAAGTTAGGTCCAGGTGTGGCGGTGATGTCCTCGTAGGGTGCTCTCTGGTGCAGGTGAAGGGCGTTTTGTTTTTTCAGGACCAGGAGACAGTAGAAAGTGGCTGCAGCCTGCGAGCGATTGCCTCCTTCACAGAGTGCGTTCAGGCTGAATGTGGTGTCACTGTTGTTCTGCCAAACAAACACAAGAGACAATTTAATTTCCCCAAATCATCCCTAAACCCCTGTCCACTGAGACTATAGATTTGTATCTGTTATTCACTGTTAAATAGAGGAGGGACACAGCCTAACATGGAGACATACAGGCTTTACACAGATATAATATAATAGTTAAGATTGGTGTTACTGTGATTCTAATATCTGAACATTTATTTTTAGGTCCTTACTTTTAGAGCGTCCAGAAGCTTCTGTGAACGTCTGGTTATCCTCTTCTCCTCAAAGTCCTGGCTGTCCAGCATAGACTGCAGGTTAGAAAAGGACCATATTTCAGTCAGTGATGCCGGGAACATCTCCAAGGCAGCATGGGAAATTACAAATTATCACCCGCCATCTGGCAAACGCTGATAGATTTGCAGTTTGTTTACTGTATCAGACTTTTTTTTTTCAGATCACCATCCATTTTTAGTTTACTTTCAATCCAAAGATAAGGCCAGTGAAATTTGGAGTCCAACAGAGTCTAACTCCCTGCCCTGTTTCATATCTGTAACTGTGTGTGTTCACAGGCACCTGAGTGTGGAGGGAAGCTGACGGAGTCTCCTCCTGCATGCAAGACGGATGGACAAACATGGAGTCCTCTGATGGAAGTTCTGGATGACTGAACTCTGATCTGTTTTCATCCTGACAGATGCACGGCACAGATAATAAACCAATCATAAAAGAAGGTAAAAGGGCATCAAGAATGGGAATTTAATAACGTCTCTTCACCCGACATGCTAATGCTTACTTGATGATTGTCATTTGTGTGATCAGAGTCTGTCAGGTCGGTGTTGTGTGTTCTTTCAGGATCTATTGATGAATCTACGACACTGACGTCTGTGGTGAAGGCGCTTATGTCCCTCTGAACTATACAACACATAATAATGCAGATTACATGTCACAAAAGGCAGAACAGAGTACAACACCAATGACGCATTCAAATAGAGAGGTCATAGTTCATAGTAAGTTCCTACCTTCTTGTCTATCCTGGCGCATCACCTCAAGCTCCGCACGTACACCATAAGGTTTCACATGGAAAATACTCTTGGCAAAGAGCTGCAAAGGCAAAATTAAGTTTAATGGCAACAGCAGTAATTTCAGTTGAATGTTCACTATTGATAGATTCATTGTTTTTTAGATAAAACACCAACATTGCTGGGATGTGTTAATCTTTTTACCTCCTTAATCTGTGGAGCTGCTACAGTGCTACACGGCTGTGTGAAGAGTTTATCTGCACCACCGCTCTCCTTCCACTGCATGAGCTGCAGGGTTGGTGGGGCCATGTCCAAAGGGACAACCAGGTCTGAACAGTCGAGGAGCTGCGCTCTGATGGACTCATTTGTCAGCTCTTTAGTCTGGTCAACAACCAACTTGCGCTTCCTCTTCCCCCTCTTCTTCTCGGAGTTTGCTGAAAAGAAACAGAACAGAATATCATGAGAATGCTTGTGTTGCTGCATCGAGTATCAAAAGTCTACCGTTTGTGTGACAAGGGATGGACCCCAGATCAACTGTTTGAAACTTTTGGTTTCTTCAGAATTATAATAGCGATGGTTTTAGAGCGCATCATATACAATAGATTTGTGAGCTGAAGGAACACAGTTTGAGAGTTGTTTAGTTGTGCCTACGAGTGATGGTCACAGGTTCAAGTGCAAAGGCTTCCTCGTCGTTGGCGAGCAGGGTGGTCTCGTTCTGTGTAGGCGTCACCATCTCCGCTCTATCAGCATCTGGAAAACATATGGAGTCTATTTTGAATTTGAAAATAAGTCTGAATGCAAACACACTATCCACTGGTGTGGCTGTCCCATCAAACAAAACTATCATCTATGCAAACAACCCTGTTGAAAACACAAAATAAGGGTAAGGTGCTTTACATTAATGTTAATAGAAGGTTAAAACAAGATGTAAATAACGCATGATGAATGATCACCTTGTTGATAATTGAGTGCAGGGATCTCTGGATTTTCATTTTGAGGCTCTTCTAGGAGGAATTCGTTGGACGCGACATTATCACTGGAGTTTTCCAGGAAGTCTACAGGGTCAGTAAAAATGAAAATAATTGATCACTCTTATCTTTGATAAAAAATAAGCAAAAGAATCAACAATAACATAACAAGGGCAAAGATTTACAATAGCAGGGTTCCTACAGCTTAAGCTAAGTTAGATTTAGGACTTTTTTTAATTGCCAAAATTTGACTTGCAGTTGTAGGCTGTCTTCTTTTAATTGCATGCAAACATGTGGGCAATTTCAGAGTCCGGGAACATTGTGCGGAATAAGTCTTGTACTCCCTCATTTGACCTGTATGATTGGTGTTTTGTCACTGTGTCACATTTTAAATTGCAGTGTCAGAAAAAAACTATTCGTAAAATCCTACTTCCCATGCCTTAGCATTTTTAAGACTTTTTAAAGATTGATTTAAGATATTTGAATACCAATTAAGCCCTTATTTTCAGATTAATTAATTCAATGCGTTTTAAGGATCCACGGGAACCCTGAGTAGATACTTTTAGTATTTGAATGTAATCTGTATTAGAAGTGGGATTTTCTTGCTACATAGCTACACGACTGATGAATGAGTGCAGAGAGAATCTTTTTCTTATTTGGTTATCATGATTTAATGAGCCGTCAGGCCATGCCGTGTCTCAGATGCAATTTTTTTTCTTTGTGTCTCAATTCAGAGGCTGGATCCTTCAAAGACGCAGCCCATGAACACCGGTCCATCAGAGGATGTGAAGGCCAGGTTGAATTACTGCTTCCTCCCCAAATAAGACAGTTTATCCTCACAGAGACCAAACCTACGTATTGGTGCGCTTGTGCAGTCCCAGGCAACTTGAGAAGTCAAATACTTTACAGTTTATTGCCCTTAAACTGCTGACAATGTGCAAACACTGCAGTTAAACTGGGACATATTCCAGGATGCCTTCAAGTGAGTTGTGACATTTCACTGAAACACATAATGGATGAGTGGAAAATTGTACCAGACTGACTGTATATATATCCATATATTTCATTTCATCTTCCTTTAATGCCTTCTGATCCAGAACATATTCAGGCCCCTGACTAGAACAAACGATGGAAAAATCCTTTTAAGCGTGTTATGACATAACTGTCTTTGGAGGATCCAGCCCTGGTGTGGTGGCTTTGCTCAAGTCATTTCCTTCAAGGTTTCAGAAGGGTCACTTTTGAACTGAAGTGTATGCATACAAACATTACAACATCTTTTGTTCAATAATCCTAAATCGAGAAACCCATCTGGTTTCTCTTCTGCATCAAAATGATATCTTCATAATACTGTTTACTGCATTATAGTTTGACATGGTTCTTGCCTAATTTGAAGACCACTATTAACAATAACTATTAACAGTAAAATAAGTCAAACACACTTTTTTTTTTAAGTGCATGATGTTCTTTAGACAAAAATATGGCAAAAACTTATCCTGATCAATTCTCAATCGCTACCCAGTAGGTCGAGTCCTCTATCCTCATCCCCAAAAGCGTCTCCATGTTGAGTGAAGCTGTGGAAACTCATATCCAGTAACCCATTGTGGTGGCTCTGGCACTCATCTCCTACCCGTCAGAGCACACCAAAGGAGGAAAAAAATGACAATGTCAGTATGATTTGTCGGCTCTGCACAGAAAGCAGTGCTTCAGTGGAGAAGGTTGAGGTCATATATTTTTGTTATTGTCAACAAATTCCATGAAAAGACCAAAACCAACAATGCATTACTGTCTCTCAATGCATTCCAACATCCCTATCTTGCCTGAAGAAATCAGCCTCAAGCACATTCATTGTTTCAGATGTAAATCTTTAAAAGCAGATCATGAATATATAATTAAATATCTAAACTGTTTTCAAAAACATCAAACGGCTGAACACTAACAAGGCAAATTTCTCACATCAAATCAGTAAGTTTCATAACATGAGAACAAACTGGTTCTTACCGAAATCTATCAAGTTCAGAAAGCCATTTCCAAAATCCTCTTTCAGAGTGATTTCCTCTGATCGACACTGGTTCAGTGAAAAGTGGTCCACGACATCCATGTTACTAGTGTCCCAGTATGAAGAGAGCATAGTGTGGACACAGACAGAATACTTATTAGTTTGGCTTAAAGAAATAATGGGTGATGAAAGGGCTGAAATGAAAAGGCTACTCCTGCTACTCAAATTGACAAAACACAAAATAAAGTATTAAAGCTTAAATTTGTCATGTAAAGCATCTTTGAGTATCTTGAAAAGCCTGTTTTGTGTGCCTTTTAAAATGCTATGTCTTCAGCAACATGTCTTAAAGAAACCTGCAGTATATAAATGTTGGGATTTGTCTGAGAAGAGGAGAAAATGGTACCTTGGGCGTGGCAGCTGCAGTTGAGCATCAAAGGCAGTGAAATCTTCGATCAAGGTAATTGCTTTTAGTGTTGCCTCGAGCCCCTCCAAAGGCATATCGGTCTGGCCTGGTGTGTTGAGAGAGAAACAGGGCAAATAATACAAATATATACTGAATTTAGAACTTGAATAGGTAAGAACAGCACGCAGTGATTTAACTGATGAGGTATTTCTTTATAGCTTTCACAGGCACTAAAACATCATGTCAAATAGACTGTATAATTTACAGATGAAGTCTTCAGGATCTTACATATAAGTACTTATCAGCTGAGCTAATGTAGTGGATTCAGAGATGTCTGTCCTGTGGGACTGCCTTGTCTGTGTGATATTGCACATGGGAGAAACCATACATGCATACAACATGCTTGCATTGAGCTTCTCTCCTTTCAAAATATGTTGGTTAAGTAATTGTGTCTATGTCACCCTCTGGTGGTTGTTCTCATTAGGGAAAGTATTTACCAGTGTCGACACTCAGTTGCCAGTTTATTAGGTACACCAAGCTGAAACGAATGTGGTCTAACACAACAAACCTGCAATAAATCCTACCTTAATTAAGGTTATGATGTTTAGCTTTTGTTTAAACTGTTTAAGAGGGGTGTTGATTCAACTGTATGAACATTTTGGAGGATGTAGTTTGTGGTGCTGCTGCTATCTTTCCCCCTTCCATGAATGCATCGGGTTGGCCATAGTTTACCTTCGCACAGCCATAATTGTCATTTAAGCCAGTCCAATGTAACCAATATGGACCACAACCCTGTCAAGCCTTTATTAATTTATACAATTGTTGACAATGACAAAACAAGCAGGATGTGTTACCTGGTCTGAATGCCATTTTAATTTTAACCAGGGCATCATTGCAGTCTGCAAGGAGATACTTGGCTTTCCTGAAGTAGATCCTGACCACACCAACCAGCAGATGACTAGTTGTCCGCAAACCAAGTTTCATCTACAAAGATCACACATACATATCAGACAGCACCCATACTTTAGGTGTAAGTTATTACATTATATGGAGATTTTGGGGATGCCTTTTTTATTTTATTTTATTTTTTACCTGTGGGGAAATGATGTCTCTGATGGTTGTTTCTAAATCACATTCAAATACATGGGCCTTTGTCAGTTTTCTTTCCCAGTGTGCTGCCAGCCAGATTTTGGCCAGAGGTCCCCTCTTGGAGGTGAAGAGTTGAGTGTAGAACATCATGTTGGAGAAACTCACTGACTCTAGCTGTCACCTGTGATAATAAACACAACAATTACTGTTTTAACCCCTCCCATGCAGTCTGATAAATGTGGCTGTGTTAATTCAGCTGACATTAGAGTAGCAGAGTGAGCAGTCAGCTGTTTAGTCAGTGTAATGTGACCCACCTCTTTTCTTTGGCTTTTGAATGTACTTGAATTGTGATTACTAATTGGCCTTTTATAATGTTCATTATTACAGTCTTTTACTCATGGCTTTTACATTGGTCTGTCTGTGGATGTGTGTGATTTGGTTGTCTGCTCTGTTGAACCTGTTTTTATTCTGCACTGTCTGTAAAGCACTTTGTTCAGCTCATGTTGTTTTAAATGTGCAATAGAAATGAATTTGACTTGACTAATGTTACTACAAGACAACTGAGCTTGAACTTCTAGAGCCAGAGTCAGCTAGCGTTAGCTGAGTTAGCTGCTAGGAGCTAGCTCGCTAACATCACTAAGCTCGCCAGCTAAACCGCGACAGCAGACTAGTTTTTCAGATATTCACATAATGGCGGGATATATGTTAATGCAGTTAATAATTTAGGTGTGAACGTGAAATTGCTAATTTAATTAATTATACACATTTAGCGAGCTAGCTCAACATTAGCATCATAGCCTACCTGAACTGTGAAATTGGCGCGTTATGACGTTACCGCGAGGACGGGCAGCGACTTCCGGCCCCCGGGATGGAGCGACAGGTGTCAGCTAACGCTAGGTAAGTTACCATAGTTACCATAGTTACTGTGTTATCCACACCAGAAAGAGACGTGAGATAATATAAAATAAGTATTTATAAATGTGTCCATTGTTGCGACAACTCGGTTAGTAGTTGACCTTGGCTCAGTAAGCGGTAATAATAGTGGTAATGGCGGTTAGTTAGCTACTCAGCTAGGTCAGTTAGTAACCGAGTTAGAAAGAGTACGGTGCTGCTGAGTAACTGAAGCTGATGGACACGATCAGGACCTATGAAACAGTAAAGTAGTGTGTCCATTCAGTCCTGTGAAGGGCTCATTGCATGGGTGGAAAACAGTACAACATGCAAGTCTCCCTCAAAAATAATCCAAGGCACACTGTAGTGTTTGAACAAAATTAAAATGCCTTTATTTTACATGGCAAAAACAGTTTAAAAGGACCATTTTAAACAAATTAAAATGCCTTTATTTTACATGCAATTAACTGTTTAAAAGGACCATTTTAAACAAATTAAAATGCCTTTATTTTACATGCAAATAACTGTTTAAAATAACCATTTTAAACAAATTAAAATGCCGTTATTTTACATGGCAATAACTGTTTAAAAGGACCATTTTAAACAAATTAAAATGCCTTTTTTTACATGCAAATAACTGTTTAAAATGACCATTTTAAACAAATTAAAATGCCTTTTTTTACATGCAAATAACTGTTTAAAATGACCATTTTAAACAAATTAAAATGCCTTTTTTTACATGCAAATAACTGTTTAAAATAACCATTTTAAACAAATTAAAATGCCGTTATTTTACATGGCAAATAACTGTTTAAAATGACCATTTTAAACAAATTAAAATGCCTTTTTTTACATGCAAATAACTGTTTAAAATGACCATTTTAAACAAATTAAAATGCCATTATTTTACATGCAAATAACTGTTTAAAAGGACCATTTTAAACAAATTAAAATGCCTTTATTTTACATGGCAATAACTGTTTAAAAGGACCATTTTAAACAAATTAAAATGCCTTTATTTTACATGGCAATAACTGTTTAAAATGACCATTTTAAACAATTATTGCCATGTAAAATAAAGGCATTTTAATTTGTTTAAAATTACCATTTTAAACAGTTATTGCCATGTAAAATAAAGGCATTTTAATTCTGTTCAAACACTACAGTGTGCCTTGGATTATTTTTGAGGGAGACTTGATTTTGTACTTTTTTCCACCCGTGCAATGAGCCCTTCACAGGACTGAATGAGCCCAATAGACCTGAAGGATCCAAAGGGCACCTGTATGTGATTACCACAGAGACCCAGCAGCGCTTCTACTCCATTGTCTTCAGTAAAATAGTGTGTCTCAGAGAAAAAGACATGACTGCAGAAAAACTGCAGTCATGTCTTTTCCCCCTCTCAAAAACAGCACCGTCCTCATACGCGCTCTTACTTTGTAAATGGCAACTTCCGGTCGCAGAATATGAAAAGAACGGGCGTTTTTTCATATTCTGTCTTCTAGTGATTTTATTTTTTGTTTATAGAAATAAAAAATGAAAATCAACCCGTTTTTTAAGTTTAGTTCATCCCTTTTTGACCCTGATAAAGAAAATAGCCTTGTATTTCAATTTCAATTTTTGTTTTTTAAAACGAAAATCAAATAACCACTTTATTTTTTGTTTTGTTTGTGAAAGGAAAATTGAATGACCAAAAGATACACTGACAGAAAAGCACAGGTGTAGCTATTTAAGGAAATTAACGATGGCTGAATTACACACATTTGTTTTTCAGAAGTTTAAATCCACACTTGTGCAGTCAATAATAAATACATGTAAGCCAGGATATGTTTGTATAAAACTATAGTTCCAAAAATTAGTTTTAATGCCATTTTTGTTTTATTGAATAATGAAGTGGAGAAGGACAGGGCAGTTATTTATGGGCTGTCACTTCAAAACACAGGTGTTTTCAATTGTCCTGTCTGTTTAGATCTACAGAGAGAGGGTGGCTGAGCTGAAAAGGATTAGTTGATTAATGGAAAATGAGCCAGCAACTATTTTGATAATTGTTTAATACTTTCAGTCATTTTTCCAGCAAAAATGCACTTACAACAGTTACTGTTAGCATCTCCTCCAATGTGAGGATTTGGTGCTTTTTTTGTCATATATGATAGTAAAACTGAATATTTGTGCTTTGGACTGCAGGACGGATAATACAAGGAATTTTAATATGTACATTTTTTCTCTGTGAAATTATAAGGACCATTTTATTGAAAAAAACTATTAATTAGTAAATTGAGAAACTAATTGGTAAATTAATTGCTTATAAAAATAATCATTAGTTGCAGCCTGAATTACTTGTATTAATAATAATAATAATAATGATAAAGGTGTAAGATGTCATGCCCCAACAGGTGCAACGACAACAAAACTAACAACTAGTGTCAATCAAGCACAGTCTGTACACATCACCCACACAGTCATGAAAAAACCTCTAATCAGGCAACATAAGTGTGTAGGTGAACTGTTACTGTGTAGAGGCTTGTTCCTCGTGTTTTACCATTTGTGTGCACTAGAAGGCAGCATTGGATACAGCACGACCACCTAAACATGGAGACCCAGTAACGGTAGGAAGAAACAACCTATGCCTTGCTTTCACAATTAGAGTATGAATCTAAGTGTCACCTCTTATCACACTGTTGCTATAGCAGAAGCTCAGTAATGATGACACAGTGAAAACCTGTACATAATACAACACAATACAAAAGGCGTTAATAAAAGTTATAATGTTTAATCTTGTTGACTGTGTCAGAGACTTGTTTCTGTCATCCCATATTACAGGGCTGCAACTAAGTTGTTTTCAATATTGATTAATGACCTTAATTAATGTCAGCACGTCCTTGAGTGAGACACTGAACCCAAAGTTGCTACCCGGGCGCTTTACAGCAGCTCACTGCTCCTTAGGATGGGTTATGCAGAGGTCAAATCTCATGTATGTATCTCTAATCTATCCCTACATCCATCCATCCCGCTTATCCTGTTATCCTGTTCAGGGTCGGGGGAAGGTGGGGGGACAGCTGACATTGGGCGAAGGCGGGGTTCACCCTGGACAGGTCGTCAGTCTATCACAGGGCTGACACAGTCAACCATTCACGCTCACATACACACCTACAGGCAATTTAGAGTCAACAATTAACCTGCATGTCTTTGGACTGTGGGAGAAAACCCACGCTAACATGGAGAGAACATGCAAACTCCACACAGAAGGGTCCCAAGCCGGGTTTGAACCTACGACCCTCATGCTGTGAGGCAACAGTGCTAAAGTTTAAAAAACGTTTTATACAGTTTGTACTATAGGAAACAAACACTACCAGACTGTTCATATACATTGGATTTTAGTCATTTAAGGCACAATACCAGTGGATTTGAACTTCTTGATCTGCTTCCAAAATATTGTTATATCATTATTGTAGGACTGCAACCAAATATTATTTTCATTATTGATGAATTGGGTGATTATTTTCTTGATTTATTGATTAATTGTTCGGTCTTTAAAATGTCCGAAAATAGTGAAAAATGACCATCACCAGTCCAAGCTGATACCTTTTTAAAGGGATTTTTTTGTCATCGCAATTGAGAATAGGAAACAAGGTAAATGTTTGGCAAAAAATGCCATAAACAATCCTTTATCATAAAAGTTGCTGGTTATTTTTTTGTTGATCAACTTGTCTAATTATTTAAGCTCTACATTATTGGAACTCCAAGTACATGCAATATACAAAACCACTGGTATGGCGGTTTTATAAGTTGAGCCCATTAAACAGATTAGTTTATTATTTGTTTGATTATTTATTTCAGTGCGTCATCATAACTAGCTACATTCTGATTAATGCAGGAGGGTGAAGTCAAGATGAACCTGTCAAGTGTGACTGTGGACTTCTCAGCAGAGAGGTAGGATGAAGAAGCCTCTTTCTTTCTTTCTTTCTTTCTTTCTTTCTTTCTTTCTTTCTTTCTTTCTTCGAGTCAGACAGTGATGTCAGGCCAAGGATTATTAACATGCCAAGATAGATTTATTGTTTTGTGTTGTTAACTGTGTGCCCAGGGTAATGTGGCTGCTCAAGAACAGCTGGTATGGCGGGTCATGGTCTGAATTTCAAGAGAGAGAGTGAGATTGAGATAGCCTAATGGATAAAGATGTGCCGTGTTGGATCTCTAACTCTGCAAACTCCACAGTCATTATCTTTTAAGTGACTCTTAATTGAAGCTTTTGTATATTTGGGTGCTGTGCTTGGTAAACTCTCACTCCATCTGTGATGGCTAAACAGTAGATTGGATAATATTTATAATAGTGTTTTAACTTTTAAGTTTCCATCTGTCTCTGGAGAAAATGCTCACACAGTCCAATATGAATAATCTCACTCATAATAGTCACAGTTTAAAACTGGGCTATGGAAATCATTGTCTTAAATTTATGGGTTTTGAAAATACCCAGCTATTGTGTATGTGCCCATGTAGCATTAATCTGCCAGTTTCTCTAAATGTTATGTGCCATATCACTTCCTTTTCTTTTAATTCCTCCTCTGGCTACACTTGCCTCTATTGGTTGCGAGTGAATAAACATATCCTCCAGACTTTCTTTTTTTTTTACACTGGGGTAAATAAAATGCTTTGCATCTAAGTCGATACTTCATGCATATTTGCTCTGACTCCCTGCTGGCATGGGAGTTTACGTTTCAACTGTATTCCAGTTCTGTTCGGCTCCTATATAAATAGATCTCTTCAGCAGATACTCTATATACTGTAGATGTACACATTTCTAATTTGTATTTCTAAGATTTCAACTCTCTTTCTTATATGGATGCACATGTATATTATCTTCAAACGGTTGACAACCCCTCCCAGCTCTGGATTTGCTGTCATGATGATTTTGGTCCGTGTGCTCAAAAATACTCCCCCGAAAATGCAGTCTCATGGGCAAACAAAGATATTATAAAGCTGCAACAAAATGGAAGTATTTCAGTCCATTAAATGAGTAGTCTTTCAACTCCCTAAGAGAGTGCCTTCATAGATTAATCCTGTCCAATCTACCAGGTTAAACATCTCATTAATTGTTAAGATGATTTTTCTTTTAATGAATGACAGTGTTGTACCTCTAACAAACAGCTCTGTCCGTTAATGTAGACAAATAATTGGATGGATGGATAGCTATTTAAGCTAATTACTCAAAGTGAAGTAATATGAAATATACTGTTGTCTCGTTTTTTTGTTGATTTTTGAAACATTGACTTTTTCCTAAAATATAGAGCGTGTTTGAGGGCATGCAGTACATATGCATATTTGGTTGTGTCGTCTTTCAGTTGCATTGCATTAAAGGGTTTGTCTAAAAAGTGATACACACCAACCAGGAATTTTAAACAGAGACCACACCAAGGTCTGAACAACAAGGTGCTGCCAATAATGTCAATACACTCCTCTAAAGAAAATGAGATTGGCAGTGAATGTGAACCTGGCGTGCCCTCAAGGTAATGATTGATGGTAATGTTTTCAAAGCAACACTTTGCTTACAGATAATTTATATGAGTGAAAAAAGTCTAGACACGTAGGTTTTTTGTAGATCAGAAAAAGGGTTAGAAATCAAAGATGTCCTTCAAAAGTTGCCTTACTTTAATTACTCCTGTGCTATAATATGTTATGCAATAATTGTATTTACCCATTTTCCTTAATCTGAAAAGATTAAATGAAAGGATTTCAAACAATCTGAGCCTCGGTTCTCTGGGAAACGATGCAAATTCCTGTTTCTCCAGAAAAATCGGACCACAGCGATGATTCAATGTTTTTATTTCTTTAGTAAATAAAGCTGCACAAGAATTTGCTTTTAATAATGATATCAACACATACAGTTTGCTTTTCTTTATATGCACACATGAAGCCACACAGGACAGTACCACATTAAAAAGGGAGAGCAGAATTAAATATAGCAAAATGCTGTTTACGTTCTGTTTTTAGGGGAACACGAATTATCAGTCTTTTGATGCATATGTGCAGGATCAGACGTGGTTGTCATTATAGCTGATTAAAATCCAAAGATTAATTTATTTGAATCGATGGCTTCATTTTTACAGTAAATACACATAAATATAGAAAATAGGAAGTAGAAGACAAAAATGAGCATCTATAATCTAGAGATTATAGACACTTCCGTGTATGCACCTCTGTCAATTTATGCTAATCAAAAACATAAAGAAATAATTTAAACACATTAAAATGAAACAAAACAAGCTGACACAGACGTAGGCATCGAGACATTACACTCATCATTTCTGTGGAAAATCGTCTGAGGTGATTTTTTTTTTTAATCTGTCCTTGCCCAGTAGTCCCTTTGTCTTTCTGAGCACCTGCTCTGTCTAGTTTGCATCATGAAAGAAGGCGGTTGTACCACTAAAGGAAATCAGCCTGTGGTTCTGCAGAGCGCTGGCTAACTGTCACCTCTGTGTAAGTGGATCCTGTCAGGATGCAGGCAGTCCTTTTGGGTGTCGTCACATGACACGGCACTGCGTTCTCCGTGCAGTGCAGACACGTCCCGTAGCTCTCCTGCTGTCCATTTGAGAAGGGTGTGGAGATGCTCATGTCCTTGTTGCGCTGCGAGGTCGATCCGAAACGTTCTTTCGGTTCTGACTGCGGACTCCCCCTGTAGATCCTCTGCCTTAAGATAGAGGTGTCTCTGTAGAGACACTCACGAAAGTTGGGCTTACACAGCAGGTAGACGATAGGGTTGTAGATAGTGGAAGACTTGGCAAACACGGCGGCGAGGGCAAACAGGTCGGGAGGAACCTGTGTGGCGTCTCCGAAAGCAGCCCACATGGCCACGACAGCATATGGAGTCCAGGCACCCAGGAAGCCTATACATACTGCTACTGACAGCTATGGAGAAGAAACACATGCAGACGCTCGTACATGGTTACACACCGCAAAAACAGGATTTATTTAGCTTCATCCCAGTGATAACGATCCTATTATTTATGATTACACACACACACACACACACACACACACACAGATAGCTTCATTTGCCTGGGAAGATTCTACAAAGATAAAGCAGGTAATCAGCAAAGCATTTTTATAACCGCTGAATAATTTACCGTCTCATATCCTGCTAAAATCCTGTCAAAACGAATTCAGTCATACTGAAGCGACACACACTCATATCCTCTGACCTTGACAATGAGAGCGTGTGCATTGGTGGTCTTGGTCTGTGGTGACACATGCTGCTGGACGGCCTGCCGCGACCCCCGCACCGTCAGCAGAATGAAAGTGTAGGAGAGGAAGATGATGGTGCAGGGCAGTGCATAGCAAAAGAGGAAAAGGCAAACAATGTAGGACAAAGCTGAAAGCTCGTGGTTGGGTGCATGCCAGTCAATGCAGCAGGCTGTGCCGTAAGGTTCAGGACTGTAACGCCCCCACTGTACCAAGGGCCCCACAGCAAACACGGACGCGTAACACCAAACTCCAACGACCAGGAGGCGGGCGTGTGACGAGGAGAACTTGTTACCTGATCAGACAGGAGATACAAAAAAATTATTTGAAGTTATTGTGGCAATTTTCTACCCTCTCAAATGTCCTGCTTTGCAGCTTTGTGTTAAAATCTGTAATGTTGGCAACATTAGTTTAGTTTATTATCCCCTCACCATGGTTGGGGAAGCTGACTTTAAGGCAGCACACTAAGGAGAGGGCTGTGAGGTTGGTCAAGCTGCATAAACCAAACAATACTCCACACATAGCATAGAGCTGACAGGTGATTTCTCCAAACAGCCACCTGTATACACAGACAAGGAGAAAAAGAGAAATATGATGGAGACTAGGGCTGCAACTAGGGATGCATGGGTATCAGCTGATACCGAGTATCGATCCGATACCAGTGTTTAATTAATAAGCCGCATGCCTCACTGTGTGGAAGTGACTGAGATCATTCTTTTATGTGTAAGGCAACATCAGGCTTGACTTCAACATTGCTTTCCTAACTTTTAACACCAGCAACATGGTAAAAGAATCTTCAAAATTAAAAGGAATTACAATTCAAGTGGATATCTTTTTAATGCAGCAACAAATTTATCAAAACTTAAAGAGCAATTCAATTTCCAGTCTATAATGTACTGTATATAGTATATAAACAGAATTGAATTGAATATATCGGCCCTAATGTCACCAATACCTGATCCAGCTATATGAGTCAGTATCGGCCTGATATCCGATCCAGTATCAGTACCGGTGCATCCCTAGCTGCAACCAACAATCATGTTCATCGTCAATTCATCTGCTGATTATTTTCATGATTGATCGATTCATTGTTTGGTCTCTATACTATATACTGTAAAAGATTGATGGCATGACAGCTCCCCGAAAATGAAGCCAAAACATCTTGATTGCCTCCTGGTGGATGGCTGCCGTATAAGTCATAAATCCCGCCCTTTCCATGTTAGCGGATGGAACATGGGCCTATAAAGTACTATAAAATGTAATAAAATTAATTTTACAGTCTCAAACAAATGCTGGCATGGCTGCTGTGAAAGAGGCACCCTGATGCACCGGCTGTGGGAATGCCCTCACAGAGATCCTCCAGGTTGATGTTCCTTAATGTCCTACCTATACTGTGTATACTAGGAGACAAAATAGAGGGGTTATCAGTAAGGAAAATGAGATTTGTAACACTGGGTTTTCTTGCTGCTCAACAGAAAGTTGTTATGAACTGGAAAGTAAGAGCTTCAACCTGCTTTAGCTTGAGCAGTTGGTTTGAAGAGTTTATAGATTTAATAGGAATGGAAAGAGCTGCCGCCACATTAAGGCATCTTGATCGGGGCCCAGAGGGATTATGGGATACACTAAGGGCATATTGGAACTCCTCACTGGATTATGTGTAATGGTGTAACACCCCCCCCCCCACCCCCCCGCATTCAAAATCTCAAGATGGCAGGTCGCTCCTGTTGCTGAAATATTTTGGCTTTACTTTTGTATAATTAGAGATAATAGAGACGCGTCGTCCATCTATATACACAGTCTATGGTCTTTACAATATCAGGAAGCAGTGAAAAATGTCTTAATGTCCTCTTCCAATGGTATGTTTTGTCTCACCAGCAGTCCAAAACCCAAATATATTCAGTTTACAATGATATGAAACAGAAAAGTCGAACATTTGCACAATTGAGAGACTAACCAGCATCTTTGCTAGAAAAAATGCTGCAAATTATGAATTTGTTATCAAAATAGTTGCCAATTACTGTCAATTAATTGTTAACTGAGAAATTAATTTGACGTTTCTCGAAATGAGAGAAAAGAAAGTAGAAAGACAAGAGAAGGAATGTGAGATACCTGTGTGTAAAAGATGACGGTATTGCCAGTGGGAATAAAGAGAGTGTCATCCCAAGGTCACTGATGGAGAGATTAATGATGAAGAACTCAGCTGGCTTCAAGGTCGACCGCTTGTGATATGCAACAAGTAGCAGAATGCAGTTGCCCATGAGGGACAGTATACCTGTTAAATAAAAAGAGAGAGATTGATTGAGGTGGGCTGGAGATGCACCTGTAGGGATTTGCGACAGATCAACTCGGTAGATATTTGCTTGTTGTGTGGACTTACAAAAGACGCTGTAGAGTGAGCCCATGAGGATGTCGTGCTCCTTGGAGATGGTGGAGGCAAACACAGCAGATGTGTCTGAAGCATTTCCCATCTAAAATGTAGCACACACAAGTTAATAGTAAATAAAACAATAAAAATGAAGAATTTTCTCCTCTGATGTTGTAGGCTTGACTGAAAACACTCAAGGGAGCTGTCTGTCGTCTGCAGTGCAAGCTGTGCTTTCTTACTGTCCTTGTTGCACAGCGCCTACAGCTGTAGAAATGGATGGAAAAGCTTCTTTTATTAGAAAATAATCCCGTCCAAAAGAGGAGGACAATTCGTATTAAATAGAAATATACAAAGCAGATGGACAGATGGAAAGAATTAGAAAGACTGTGCCTTTCAGGATTTACAACAGGGGAATGAGATGAGAGATTTAGAGCTTGAAACAAAACGATTAAGATGACATGCACTCAAATTTGATGGAAAAAAGAGATTGCGATATTGTCTCCAGCCTTCATATGTTTACACATGATGCCAGCAAGCACACCCGCAAATACAATACAACACAGCGATAGAAGTGATAGAATAGAAACATAATGATCAGAGTTAAGAGGTGTTCATTCTCCCCCGAGAGCCGACAGGTGCTCAAGAATTTCCGGGAGCTCATAAATTAACCTAAAAGATTGTAAGAAGAATCTTAATAGTGTCCTCTCGGCATCAGTTGAAGCATGTCAGAAGCACTGGTGCTCTTTGTTATGAGCCAGACAGACGTGATCGAGGCAATCAGTATCTTCTTACCCGTGCTACCTGCAAACAGGATGATGATTGCTATTCAGTACGTCACTTTGCTCGATAGAAGAATGAAAAATAAAATGGGAATCTGGGAGGAAAGGACCGTGCAGGGATGAATGTGGAGTGCTATCAGAGATGATGCAGAGGCAACATTGACTCTCAAGGACTTAGGCAATCACACAGGATAAAGACTGAGGCTTCATTATTATGCAAGTCAGCACACCAGTCAATGACGAAACGTCCAGTCAGTCTGAGTGGAGGAGACTCAGCAGAGTGAGTAGTTGTAACCAGTTTTAGTGATACTCGAATCCAACAACTCCACTATGATGTCAGCAAATTAAAGCATTATGTTATCAATAAAACAGATTTACTATCAGTACAGTCAGTTACCAGTTTATTAGGTACACCTAGCTAAATCTAATGCAGTCTAATACAGCAGTCTGCAATATGATATAATAATAATTTATTATCATTTTGGTGGTGCTGTTGCACTGGATTGCATTATACAGAGAGATGCTTTTGTTATTTAGTCTACCCTCATTAATAAAAAATGGGACGGACAAAATAATAGAAACACCTGTCAGTATAACGTTATAGAATTCAACAGCACCACAAGCTGCAGCCTCCTAAATGACATACAGTTAAATCAACACAAAAAAACTGAACATTACTAGACTGTATTGGTTTTGGCTGGCTGTATCTAATAAACTGGCAACTGAGTTCATAGCAATAGCATATTTTCTATTCTTGATAGGGCTGTCAGTCGATTGAATTAGTTAATTATGATGATTGTCTATAGTTATTAATTGCAATTAATCGCAAATTAATCCCACATTTTTTATCGGTTCAAAATGTACCGTAAAGGTACATTTTCAATTATTTAATACTCTTATCAACATGGGAGTGGGAAAATATGATTGTTTTATGCAAATATATGTATATATTTATTATTGGAAATCAATCAACAACACAAAACAATGACAAATATTGTCCAGAAACCCTCACAGGGTACTGCATTTAGCATAAAAAATATGCTCAAATCATAACATGGCAAACTCAAGCCTCATGTGATTATCATAAAGTGGGCATGTCTGTAAAGGGGAGACTCGTGGGTACCCATAGATACATACCCATTTACATTCACATATCTTGATGTCAGAGGTCAAGGGACCCCTTTGAAAATGACCATGCCCATTTTTCCTCGCCAAAATTTAGCGTACGTTTGGAGCGTTATTTAACCTCCTTCACAACGAGCTAGTATGACATGGTTGGTACTAAAGGATTCCGTAGATTTGCTAGTTTCGTATGGTGCCAGTATCTTCAGTCTAGCTCTAAAATGAAACCACTAAAGCCTAAAAATTGCAAGTTGCATTAATGCGTTTAAAAATTCACATACTGGAGGAAAACAACCAGTCAGAGCTGATCTGATGTCTGCTGTCCAGCTGCTGTCTATGAGAGCCGGCTGTCAATCACTCGCGAACTCCGACCAAACGGTCAAACTAGGCAGCGCTGATCAAATATGAATCAATGTTATGTTAAGTTAATCCCTATTTCTCGCCTCAAATGTTTTCAGAATCATCTTGTAGTGCACGGTTAGGCTGTAAAATGAGAGACTTAATGACGCCACCGCCATTGTGAAATCTGGTGAAGGAACGCTAAGTTCCGGTCACATGACCGGAGCACAGCCAATAGGAACGCTCTCTCAATGAAATGACCTGTGATTGGTCAAAGTCTCCCGTCACGGGCTAGATTTTCTAAATCCTGAAAACAGAGTCATGAGGAGGTGAAGAAGTGTAGTTATCTCTCAGAACACTTGAATTACAATATGCTGAAAGGTTATTATGGAATTTTTGCCCAATGATGCCAAAAATATACTGCCTACTGAAGCTTTAATGTGTTATCGCGTTAACTTCGACAGCCCTAGAAAACATAGTTATGGATATTATATTCTATTTCTGATAAGAGATCCCCCTAAACCCTACACACTGGACCTTTTAAATATCAATGTCAGTAACAATTGATTGGACTCAACAACACAGCAATGGCCTCCTTATCAGCCCTGTTTTTTTTCTCTCACAACAGACAATACAATTTCAGAAGACAATCTGCGGGTGCATGTTTCCTGAATGATAACCATCCTGTTCAAGTAGGCTTCAGAATGAAACATCTGCACGCTCAGATCTGTGCACAAGATGTTTTATCTCATACAAGCTCTCGGGCAGAAACTGTCACGCCTGGAGGATTTAAAGCTTGCATTAATCAAAGCAACTTCTGCACAGATCTGAGTGTGCCGATGCTTCGCTCTCAAGTGCGCTCGTCTTTAAGCTCCAGCGCCTCCACCGTGCCTGAGAGAGCAGTATTTACCTTGATTTTTTTTCTTTTAAAACCATCCCATACTGTATCATCTAGAAAACACTGTTGAGTTGAATCAGTATTGTTTAATTTAACAAATATAACGCCTGGACAGACACAGTATATGTGACGATACTATCGCATATATCTCTGGAACTGAACTCATTCTCTGTATCTGTTTATGTAACCAGAGAAGCAAAACCAAGACGACCCTTAGCCATGGGAGTGTGAAAGTGAGAGGGAGGAGGTAGACAGGGAGAGCCGGGGAGAGCTTAACCAGCTGAACTGTGTCTTTGGTCCGCTGTGACAGATTAGTATTTTGAGACTGGCTGAACTGTGACACTACGGTTATCATGTCTCTGAGCCTGGCTGCATAACTCTTCTGTTCAGCTGTGATTAATTGGACGCCTTTGAGACAGAGACAGGGACAGGGACGTTGTCCTCCAGATGATGATGTAGAGGGTAAACCATATATGGCTTGCTGACCTGGTTTATAAACCGCATTATTTCCGTTGCACCTCATCCTGCCCTGACCCGTCTGCCCAAGTTTTATGAAGACATTTTGACTGTGTAATTTACTGAGGAAGAAATTTCAATTGATTTATCTGCAGTTTACTGCTGTTGTCAGCGTGACAAGTAATCTCTAAATTTCCCCTGCAGCATGTCATCAAAATTGTGAGAATCATGTGATGCCACTGAAACTAGGGCTGTCACTCATAACATTTAAGTGGCTGCGGTCAGAGGAGATAAGCAGCCATTTAACGGCTGACAGGCATGTCAGGATGTCCACATGCATGAGCTCATGAGCAGTGACAATCACAATGTCAGAGTGTCTGCATGGTTTACAGAGATTGGCAGCCGGTGGGATGGCTCAATCTTTGACCTGTTTCTAAATCTGACCTTTCCTTCAGCCCACCATTTACATAATAAAACGATGGCTTTGGTACTGATGATTTTATCTTAGCATCATAATTGTGATGTTGCATTCACACCCAGCTCTTACTGTTTGTGCCTTTTGACATTTGAATCATGAAGTATTTGTATGTTTCTGAGTGTAAAGTGTCACGTTGTATCTTGTATGCTTGGGTGGATTGACCTGTCATGACCCTTTGGCATTTACACTGTTTTCATTGGTGGATTTCAAGACAATATTGGACTCATTTGTATTATTTATACTCTTGTATGTTAAAAGCATGTTGGCAAAGTCAGATTAATCCAGCTACAATTTTTTGTGTACGTACAACATTGTGTTGTTGCAATTATCTTTAATATTGTTTGCTTATTATACTTAGCTCTGTTTGTTTGCAACATGCAGCTTTTTTGTTACCTTGCACGATGAAGGTTTACACTGGCTTCGGTACAGTTGAAATAATTATCTGTGACGGTTCTCGCACAGAGGTGAGAAAAGTTAGTCTGGAGCCATACAAATAGAATAGGATTAAAACGGACATTGTACTGTTTTCTGCGGTCATTTGACTAGTACAAAAGAAAATGGCTATAATTATTAGTTGTTATGATGACAGCTAACGTCAGTGGGGCTGGGGAAAGAGCGGACACAGTTCCCGGAGACAGATCGCTGGGCACACAGGAGAAGTTTGCCTTCAGGGCTTTCTTCCAGAAAGAGTTTATTTTAATCCAAATTATAATCTTTTCCTAAACCTAAAGAGATTTCTGGCAGAAAGGCCAACTTCTCCCATGTGTGATGGCTGGCTAGTTAGCTAGGTAGCTTGTCCTTCTCTAAAGCGGCGGGGGCTGAGGTGGAGGAACCATTAGCCCGCTGCTGCTAGCCCGCCGGCCGCTAGCCGGCTGTTTGGCTCATTTTCTTTTCTGTAACCAGTGTAGCATTAAAGCATGGTGGAATTAGCAAGCTAGCTAACTAGCCAGCTGTCCGCTAGTTAGCTAGTTAGCTAGTTAGCTAGCTTGCTAATTCCGCCATGCTTTGATGCTACACTGGTTACAGAAAATGAGCCGAACAAAGTTGTCACTCATCTGGCGATAGCAATTTGCTTTCCTACGCTGTGACAAGAGTGTCAGCCCGCTATAACCGGCTACAACGGTCACAATGACACCAGTTCACAGAAAAATCCAATGACGTCTTCTCCGATGGTTCTGTGAAACAAACAATCTGTCAGGTTAGCTTTTTTGGCTAAGTCTTCTAGAAATTAAAAAAACAGTGTAAAGCTTGTTTTATAGCAGAGTTAGATACAAAAGTCCACATAAGGGCTGCAACTAATTATTACTAACTGAAATGATTTCCATTATTGATTAATCTGCAGATTATTTTCTCTGTTAATCATTTAGTCTCCAAAATGTCCGAAAATAGTGAGACATTCTCATCAAAAGTTCCCTGGCCTGAGCCCAAAGTGATGTCCTCCGATTGCTTGTTTTGTCCAACCATAAGTCAAACACATTTCATTTACTAACTATCACAAATGGCAAATCTTGACTTTATTTGTAGCGGAAAACGGGGGGCATTTTTGCTTGAATAAAAAGATTAACAAATTAGTTTTTGATCGGCTAATCGACTCTTCATTGCTGTCACCATTTTTGTGTGCAGACTATTTGTATCATTTTATTAAACTTGTGATTCACTGCATAGTACAATATTTAAAATCAACATATATGACACACAGTGTGCTGTGTGACACATCCCTTGAGGGCCCTGTGTGACCTTTTGTTTGATTGAAGAGGACTGTAACAGCCTCCTCATCTGAGAGTGACTGACATTGACAAGTGAATGCCATCACAGTACAATATTTACACCGTGGTTTAGCAGCATGACAAAGAGTGGTTGGAGGCAACTCTTTCAAACATTGCAGGACATGCTGTGACACATCTTATGTAATCACTGTAGAGTATGATCACGTGATATAAATGTCAAATAGGTCATTAACACCTGAACTATTCGAGACCGCTAACCGTACACTCGCACTTTTGCTTTTTGCTTTTCTTGCACAATATTCTTTAAAGGTGCTATTGAAAACATTTAGCCGCTAGATGTTGTTGAATGTAGAAATGTAGAAATGTTTTTTTTCCCGTTTTGACAATATAACCCATTGGTTAAGATTGTAAGAACTGCTGGTAATTGTTGTTGGTTTTGTATAAATATTCCGGTTGTAGTCCTGTGGGTTATTGTTATTCGGACAATTCAGCTAAGATGGCTAATATGTGCTAACGTCAGTTTTCACTTGTTGCCATGGTAAATATCCACTTCCACGCCTGATGGAGACACCAGTGTCAAACTCAGCCATTTATCCGTTTTTTTCCACACTAACTGGCAACTTGATTGCTGACGACCTAGAGATACCACATGATACCGACGGCGTTATACTATTGGCTCACAAACCTTGTTAGAAGTGGGAACTGAACGTCTGATATCTTCCACAGAAATAAACAAAACATTTATTTTGGACCCGTCGAAATTGTTTAAATTCACAATCATAAAATGTTTTCAGGAAAAATTATACTTTTATTCAGCACCTTTCTAAAAGCTCTGTGGATGTGTTCTTTTTTTTAAAAGAATAATCGTCAACAATAAGACCTTTAACATGTGGCTTTGGCTTGTAGCAAATTGGGATCTGAACTTAACAATCAATCAATAGGTTTGTTGATAATTTCCTACAAATAAACAATTTACATATCAACTTTAAAGTAGAGAGTAGGATTACAAAAATGTTGCATTGCTTTTTTTAGCCAGTGGGATGGGAGCAAGTAAAATACAGAAGGGGAGATAGAGGAGGATTTAATCCTAGGGCAGTGGTGGCACTGATGTCGTTTCAGAGATGGGAGACTCCTATTTATCCGATCGGTACAGAGATAATTTGTCATTAAAGTTCTGATGTAAACAATACAAACATTGGTAATTTTACATGTTCTTAAGGTTAATTTGATTACTTGTATTCATACACTGATGCTCAATAAACAATCAGAATATCATGTTTAAGATGCTATGCAGTATCTCTAACGTTAAACAGGCTTTCTGAGTATCCGATCTCCATACCCATGGGAAGGACATCAGCGGCAAAAGAATGCAAAATAAATGAATAAATACTATTCTGCCACCCTAGTAAGTCGTATCATCATCACTTTACCACCACTGCTTCTCCTTCATGACACAAACATATTACATAACCGCAGTCTGATTGAGTGTGGGAAAGCATTGTCTTGCCTCAGACAGCTGTTTTCATTATTAGTCTTTGACTCTGAGCTTCAGTTGAAGGTCATTCACTTTGTTTTATCACGTTGTATCCAGTAGAAAGACATCGGTACTCTGGCGTCATAATCGATCACTGTCAACACATATTGATTCTCTGTTGTGAGCCTATGAATTGTCACATAAGTCTCTGCAGGTAATAACAAAATGCAGCTCATGCATTCAGGCACACATGCCCAGAAAGGTAAACAGCCTGAGATCAAGTTGACAGGCTGTCTGGAAAACTGTCAGTGCAGCGACAACTATAACTTTGACTAAAAGATAAAGAAAAGCAGTCTTTTTTTTTGCAGAGGGATGATCAGTGACCTTATCACTAATCCTTCTGGAGAGCCCACAAATTAGCTGTGATGTCTGTGCCTTCATTTCATCAGCATTGCAGCCGGCACAATCTGTTTTCACTAGTATTTGAACCTTGACTGAATGTACCTGTCAGTAAACACCCTTTTAACACAACCAGATGTTTATCATTTCAGAGGGAGGCTTGTAAGATAACAACCACTGCGAGTGAGAATAAACTACCAGACCGTTGCAGAGAAAATACAAGTAAAGAAATAAATTGTTTTTGAGAGTCAGGTCAGCTGCTAGCAACCATTGAAAACATGAATGAAACAAATGCGTCACCATCAATGATCCCATTTTTTGTTATTGTCTAATATCTTTGTACTTCACTGGAAACATAAAAGACTGCTGTGCTGCTTACCTTCCAGGGAGGAATGGCTTGTCCTCTGTTAAACTCATGGAGGCCAGGTGGAGAGCAGGACAGAGAGGAGAGGAGCTTTGCCAGACACCGACAAGGAGACAGAGAGGAGGGACGGACACACAGAGAGAGAGAGAGAGAGAGAGAGAGAGAGAGAGAGAGAGAGAGAGAGAAGAGCACTGGAAGAGTCCGGTTAAGGTATTCGCCTCCTCTTCAATGACACACACACACTCACACACAATGGCACACCTCCAGCCAGGTGGACGCGCACTCACTCTCTCATACAGAATATGCACTCCTCATCATTGTGGAGATGCACTGAGCCCCAATGATGTAGAACATAAAGCCCACAGTGACAGCAGGCCAGTCAGAGAGAGAGAGAGAGAGAGGGGGAAAGAGAGAGAGAGAGAAGGAGAAAGGGATCAGCATAATACTGGCAAGCTCCGAGTGTCACTGATGACTCAAAACATCACTCCCCACCCCATTTCCTCTATCCCTCGCTACTTTCCCACTATACTTATCCCCTACACTTTGATTTGTTTCTACACTTTGGATTATTCGTCTTCTTTGTTCATACTTTTCTCTATGTATACAGATCACTAGGGATGCACCGATACCGGATTGGATATCGGGCTGAAAATCACTCAAATAGCTGGATTGGATATCGGTGACAATGGGGCTGAGCTATTAAATTCAATTCTATGTTTATATACCATTTACATTATATAGTGGAATTTTAATTCCTGTTTAAGTTTTGACCAATTTGTTGCTGCGTTGTTGGTGGTTTACACCTGAATTGTATTTCTTGTTAATTTTGAATTTTTTTTGTCAAGTTGTTGGTGTACGATTCATTATTTAAATAGTAAATAAAAATTCCCAAAACGTATGTTTTGTTATCTATATATTTATTTGTTACATTTTGATTTACAAAGTTAGGAAGTTAAGTCAAGCCTGATGTTGCCTTGCACATGAGAGAATGATCCCAGTCACTTCCACACAGTGAGACACACAGTTTATTAATTAAACACTGGTATCGGATCGGTACTCGGTATCGGCCGATACCCAAAGCCCAGGTATCGCTATCGGTATCGAGATTGAAAAAGTTGGATCGGTGCATCCCTACAAATCACTTGATCACAATGATTGTAAGGGTGTCAATCAGAACCTGGAGGAGAGAAAACATGCTGTTGTAACAATGTCAAGGTGGATTGTGATCCTATTTTCTCTCTGAATATAAAATAGAGAATATTAATATTACATGATGTGCCTGTGTAGCGGTAATTTAAAAGTCAGGGTGAAAAAAATGATGATTGTAATTTCTCATTGTGTAACTACGATATTAGACAGCTTGTGACCATCTTTAATCGTCATGGTCCTAATAGTTCACAGTGAAGAAATGAAGCTGCACCCATAGATAAGACATGATTGTGCTCAGCGAATGCCTGTTGCTACTGTGCTACTGGTAATTAATGATTATGCTGGTATGCATTGAGAATTACAAAATGTTTGATGCATAATTTGCGACTGGAATGAGATATCTCAGGTTATTGTGCTTAATTCAGGAGTCCAAACTGAATGTGACAGCCACTTAACAACATAAAGTGTCATCCTCGGTCCCACAGTCAAATGCAGTCCTGTTAGGAAGCATTCGAACTTCACCTGAAGCGCTGTGTCATCCTACTTTATCATACCCACCCATGCAGTTTGCCTGGAGCAGCGTTTGCCTGGAGCAGCGCCGCTCTCAGACTGACAGTCATGGAAAGCTGCTTAAGGGAGCGTGGGCTCGCTTGCTGAGCCGTGCCGAGTCCGCAGGGCTGTCAGAAAGCTGTAAAGAGCAGTACTGTCATATTAATACCTCGGCGCAGGGTCCTGGTCCTTCTCAGGCTCGCTCTGACTCTTTTAGATGGACTTACTGTCACAGCCAGTGGTCTGCTGTAGTGCAAAGCCCCTACATTGACTTATTGGAGATGACAGAAGGCAGTAAATGATCAAAACGAGTCGAAATTATGAGCGATTATGTTGAACTTAAGTGCATTCGCCTTCCCTCAGATCATAAAGACATAGTGAATGTCAATAACTAAGTCAATTTTTTACCGTCTGGTCCTGATTGATTAAACTATTAAATTAATTGCCATAAAATTTGGAACAGATAACCATCATGCCCAGACAATGTACCATAATGACTTTGATGATCCCCTGACTCTCTGTCTACCGCCACCTCGGGGTTAACATTTGTGTCAAATTTGATTTGGAATTAAATCCATCCAACTATTGGATGGATTGTCACATCATTTTGTACAGACATTCAAGTCCCCCCTTGGGATGAATTGTAATAACTTTTTACTTCCAACTTTTTACCAGCCGTGGCAGCGACGCTGGTATTGTTTTCACCTTGTGAGTCTGTGAGTGTGTCATCATGGTAAAATGTGGTCATGGAGACACCTACTGTAGTGAGAACTTTACATGTACAAGTTTGAATTTGGGCGTGGTCCGAGCAAGAGGGGCAAAGGAGCCATCGGCCCAGCCACTTTATGCCCCTGGTCTGATTTGTCGTCTTGGCTGGTGTGATCCCATCGCAAGATGGTCTATAGTTCTTGAAATGCATTGTGGCAGTCCCTCATTCTTTGGCACTTGCTGTCATTTTCTGTTTCCCAATTTGTTTTAGCTGAATGTCACAATTCCCCTGAGTTGGCTGGAGGGTTATTCAGATCACCTGTTGAGCAGAGTGTGGGGACTTAATTAAAGGGGAACAATGGCCATTTTTAAAATATTGATATTATTCTCGGGGCTATATCATGATGGAAAAAATACTGCAACTTGCTCATGTATGTGCATTTTGCAAGGGTGTGCTGGGAAACCACAATGTGGCAGCGTCTTCCCGGTAAACAGTAACTGCCTGTCAGTGGCAGTTGAATGGAGTATAGAATTTCAACAACATTTGCAATATAAATAAACATGCTGCCACTTTCAGAATCTATTTTATGTTAACAATAAACAGGGAAACCGTGTCATACCTTTATGACTTCTTTTGTCTTCCAGTAGTTATAGTCTATGCCAGTGCTGTCCATTGGAACAGAGCAATCCACTGGAACGGAGAGATCCAAGACAGGATTTGGGCAGCAGCTAGCTTGTAGCAGCTCGTAGTTTCCACAGTGAGGAACAGCACACCAGTAAGGCATCTCGGACTATTCCCATCCACGCTCTACTTGGTTGACAAAAGTCTTGTACTGTAATTATGGAATTAGCTAAAGCTAACGTTATTTCATTTAGGAGAGACTCCATTTCTAATGAACAATAATTTATTACATGGTGCATGATAAGAAGAATAGTGCAAAGTCTTTGGCGATTAGACTCCATCGTGATGTAGTATATTAAAGGGAGAAGTGATGCCGTTGTGAGATTAGATATATTCCCCCCGGAGTCTAGTCACTGGTGGTGGTGCTGGTGAAGGGAGTCGCTGAAGATCCAATGAAGGGATGTAGAGCAGGACTGGGCACTGAATGTAATGAAGACTGGAGGTGATGGGGTGGAGGCGGGTTGCATTGGTTTTGTACTGCAATCACAACTGACAGCAGCAGAGGGGAGAACAGTTTTAAAATTTTTTAGCAACAATATGATTGGCTCAGGGACATGGTGGCAGAATCTGGTTGGTTAATTAAGAGCGAAACACCCGAAGTCTGCTGACAGAGTAGGAGCCAGTGTGAGAGAGAGAGAGAGAGAGAGAATGAATGAGAGTATAAAGAGAATCTTCCTGACTGAACTTGCGCTATAAGCTTCATTATATCTAACTAGCTAGCTACTAATATGCCGTGCCTGTCACTAGCATGGTCGCTAGCCGCGGGATGACCGTCGCAACATATGAAATCCTGTCATGGATCTCTCCGTTTCAGTGGATTTCTCCGTTCCAATGGACAGGACTTGCATAAACTATAAGTACTGGAAGACGAAAAGAGTTTATTGGTACCATATAATAGATTCAGAAAGTGACAGCATGTTTATTTATATTGCAAATGCTGTTGAAATACTATATTTCATTAACTTCGCCACTGACAGGCAGTTACTGTTTACCGTGATGACTCTGCCATCTTGTGGTTTTTCAGCGCGCCCCTGCAATATGCACGTACAAGTTGCAGTATTTTTTCCATCATGTTATATAGACTCAAGAATAATATCAATGTTTTTAAAATAGCCGTTGTTCCCCTTTAAGAATTGAGAGCAGCTTGTTGCATTTCCCCTCTGTTACAACCTTTATTTAGGGCTTAAGAGAGTTGGGGAATTGCACACCAACGGCATCCTGAGCCCTCCTCGACTTAAAGGGATAGTTTGGGTGTTTTGTAGTGGGGTTGTATGAGGTACTTATCCATAGTCGGTGTATTACCTACAGTAGATGACGGTTGGCATGCTCCCAGTTTGGAGAAACAGACAAGAGTACTGACATGAGAGCAAAGCTATGTACTGATGTGGATGGGGCCGGCAGCAAAACGTATTTTAGCCACCTATAAGAAAGGCTCACCTAAAAAAATCTATATCAGTTTAAGTGTACGCTTTATTTAGAATATTTTTACCACTTTATCTTGCCGTCAGAAATCCCCTTTCTACAGGGAGCTGAACTGAAAGTGAAACGTATGTATGCTTTCTTCAAAGCCAGCAGACTCTGTTGAGAGAAACAGTATGGATAAATTTCAGTTCAGTTCCCCATTGGAAAATATTATATATCTCAGGCTTCTTCCGAATCAGCTGAAATCTGGGGAACCCGTACCGCCGCCGGAAGCATTAGGAAGCAAAAGCTGCTGTCACACCATTTAAGATATGATGTTACCATTTGTAACCTGAAATACAGTAGAATTATGACTTATTTGCATGATTGATGTAATCACATAAACTTCTTCACCAAACAATTTTTTTTGAACCAGTGGCAACAACGACGCTGGTATTGTTTTCACCTTGTGAGTTTGTGTGTGTCATCATGGCAAAATATGGTCCTGGCGACACCTACTGTTACCCGCTTCAGTAGGTGTCCCCAGGTTATTCCTACGTCCAGTGAGAATAATCCGAATAGAAATTGTCACCCAGCCTTTGCTCTATAGGTTAACAGTGGCAGTGGACTGAGAGCAGAGGCCTCAACCTTTGGAGAGGCTGAGTTACAAAGCTTTAGGCTACACAATTAATCTGACTGCTATATGACTAATTGGCACTGCTGGAAATTTTTGCCAGTGAATAATTTGAATTTGAATGTATAATAATGAATGTCAACTGTCACTCTAATTAGTGAATCCTACATTCTGCCCATAGACGTGGAGGAGAAAAAAGAAACCAAGAAGACCACGTTTGAGGTATTGGTGAAATAAATGTCAAATCAAGTCCATTTAATAATGGAAATCTTATCTAAAACGACTTGTATCCATTACAGCTAGATCAGCAAGATCTTCTCGTATAAATTAAACCAACTTCATTTGAGTTTGACTTAATTCTTTCTTTTTTTCCCAAATATAACTGTTAAGATAATTGTCACATCGCAATTTCTAATCACGATGAGATAGTAGCAGAATAAATTTAATAATGCTTGATTAACCAATAATAATTAGAGGATCACTTTCTTAAAAGTCATGACATTGGTCGGGTATAAAAAGAAAAGAAACTTTCATACCCATTCTTAATCATGTTGCATCCTATTGAATTATTAACAATGTTATTATCATAAGCCGGCGCTATAGTTGATTTACAGTCATGTGTCTGTTTTATTATGAGGATTGAATTATAATTTTAAAGCCTTACCTGGGTGGAGAGAGAGAGAGATAGAGAGAGAGAGAACGCTGACACCACAATGTCCTGATCTTAGACGGGTACGTTTGATGTTTGATGTACTCTGTGAGGTGTTTGTTTTGGGCTTCAAGCCTTTCACAGGGTTGATTTATCAAACAACCCCTCCCTATCATATAGACACATAGCAATTGACAAGTGACTGATGCTATAGAATAGCTAAAGGACTGATTGATTAATTGTGGGCTTCTATTTTGACCCTTCAAAACATTTTTGTTGTTATTGGTGGAGGTTCTTCAGAAATAGGTCCCACTGAGTAAGCATATTTATCTAAAAGTGTCTCTCTCTGACACAACATATGATACGATACGTTACATAACACTAGGGTGGGAAATTTGTCTTTGGCTCACCTAACACAGGAAACTACAACATAGAAAACAGACAAGTAGTTTGTAAAAACAAATACATAGACCGGTCATATACACATTAAAACAGTTCATTCATGTTGTCATCCAGAGTGTCAGTCACTGGTCGGGTTAACCGAATTTTTTCCGTCATCGGCAGAATCTTTTTTTTTAAGGCCGTTTGTCATTTTGCCAGACTGGAGGAGGCCTTGGAGCGCGTCTGTGACCATTCGGGTCACAGCGGTGCAGAAGGAGAGCATGCTGTGGTTTTCCTCCCAGTGAAGCAAGTGCTTGCAGGATTGTGAAATCCTACGTTCAGAGTCTGGTAATTCCAGTCTCCAGTGTGACGGCAGAGTGCGGCTTCAGCCTGTAGAACAAAATGAAAACAACTGTGAGAAGTCGCCTGTCCAAGGAAAAGACTGATGGAAAAAATCATTCATCTGCTTCTGTGTGTTGACATGAAAGGAGACCGCACGGTCTGTGTCGTGTTTCTCTCCATGCCCTTATAAATGCACAGGCTAATAAGCTTGTCAGTATATTAATTATTTAAAAAACACACACAGCGAGCGCCACCGCCGTGTGAGCCTCTGTGAGTCGGTCTTCAGTCCAATGCTCTAAATTTATTGAAAAAAGATAGAGCTGTGTTTGAACACTGGATTTCTTTTGAAGCGCACACACGCAGAGCAGACAGATAGCGGACCATGAGGAGATATTTGCTGAATTTGACAAAAAGTGTATGGGATTAGAATCACAGACTCAGACATTAATTAGGCCTATGTATTATTGTCATTAAAAAAGGAAAATGACGGGTAATAATAAATGATGACGGAATTTGTAACGATAAAGTCTAACGCAAACTGCAAACTGAAAAGAGAATGGGAGCCATCTGGCAGGACACTCCTCGCTTTCTTCCTCGTCCTGTCCGTCAAAAGTTTAGTCAAGGGTTTTTGGGGTTTGCCAACTATTTTGCTTGCCATTGACACAATCCTGGAGAGTTTGTTCTTAGATGTACAGTTTAGATGACCGTACCGGGCAGGATGGTGAAAGGTTAAAACACTCTGAACAATAGTTTTGTACATTAGTTCTAGATACATGCCAAATGAAAAGTGAACTTAATGCAGAGACAACTTAATAGGAACATTGATGATTTGAAGCTCTTCTCGTTGCCCTCTAATGGCACATCATTCAGCTCAGTCTACCCAATAAACCAGCGCTTCAATTCGATCTCCAGCTGTGAAAATACTTTTCATATCAGCCATTAATGTCTTTGCTTCTCTGTTTTTGTGAGAGAGTGACTGAGTTTCATGAGTTTCAAAGGAAAACAACAGAGTGGTACATTTTAACCAATTAAAACCATGTGACAATTGATTGGTTGCACATACCTCTGTTAATTCTGTTTTATAATTAAGCTGACAAAGATTTGCTGTGTTCTAGGTTGACTTCATTACCGGTCTCATAGTGAAACACTGACTCACAAAGGCTGACACAGCCGGTATATCAATATCCTTTTAGTATATCAACAGTCTCTGTTGACACGTTTTTAACTAGGACAGAAGAGCACCAGACCAAGAGGCCAATTACATGAATGTCTCCGGTTTAATGGGTTTCTTCTTATTTTATGGGGGCTGAAACTGAACTGGATTTAGAATGACATTGGGACTGATGAAAATAACAAAGGTTCAGTCACAAGAATGTGTCATGTCATTTGGCCCAGCATTGTTGCAGATTGAGCTGCAGCTAATGGTTATTTTCATAATAATTTAGACCATTGACTGCCTCCGCGTCGGCAGGTTGTCCGTCCGACAACTGATTAGATTTTGGTGGTAAAACGTCAAGGTCACTGTGACCTTACGTCCGTCCCTTCCTCATGAAAGTGATATCTCAGGAATGCCAGGAGTGAATATCTTCAAATTTGGACAAACATCCCCGTGGACTCAAGGGTAAACTGATGAGATTTTGGTGGACAAAGGTCACTGTGACCTCACAAAGCACGTTTTTGGCCATAACTCAAGAATTTGTACGCTAACTAACTAATTATGACAATTTCACACAATAATCTAATAAAGTGAAATTATGAATTGATGACATTTTGTACAGACATGGAGGTAAACTGCAACTTGACTGGTTGGCGGTGGCATACAACCGTGAGGCGATAACTGTAGTTTCAGGTTAATCATTTAATCACTGAAATGCCAAAAAATACAGAAAAATAACCGTCACAAGTTTCCGTAACCTAAAGTTATTTGTAATCTGTGGCTCTTAAGCTACGCTTAGCTAGCAAGTACATGCTCACACAGTTTTTACAATAAGAAAGTGAGGTAATAAGGTCTTTAAAGGAATAGTTTGACATTCAGGAAATACGCCTGTTGGCTTTCTAGCCAAGTGTTATGTAAGAAGATCAATACCACTTTCATGTCTGTATATTAAGTATGGATCTAGAGCCGGCAGTTGATTATCTTAGCTTAGCATCAAAACTAGGCAGGGGGAAACAGTATCTACCTACCAACAACTCTAAAGTTCACTGATAAATATGTAATATCTCGTTAGTTTGAGCAGTAAACAAACAAAAATGAAAAAACAACAAGTTGTAGTTTTACAGTACAGAGAGTTACATGCATTGGACTGAGCCAGGCTAGATCTTTCCCTCGCTTTCCGTCTTTATGCTACGCTAAGCTAATCTACTCCTGGCTCAATAGCTCCATATTCAGCGTTCAGACATTGAGAGTGGTATCAACTGGTCCTTCACCTTTAAAATGTATTATGTTTTCTGTCCATTTTAAACCCCATTTTGATACATTAGATGCAAACGTTGTCTTATGAAGCTGAAGCCCTGGTTGTGTAAGGGAAAGACATTTTTATCTTTTCATTTATGAACCCCGGAATAATAACATTGAAAGCTATAGATTGTGTGAATATCTGATATGTGAATGATACTTATTTTTCTTCTAAAAGATAAGAACCTTAATTCACAATGTGTTAAGAAGTAAGAGGCTGTGAGAGGAAATGGGTGCTTGCTGTATATCTGCATGTGACCCTTGTGCTCTTCATACTCCTAACACCCATCCCATGTACATAAGATAAATCATTAAGTCCATTACTTATGTGTACCTTTTGTGCACTACCTACTCATAAAACCTTAATGTTTATGGAAGATCATCACTCCATAGGCATGAATTAGCTTAATTTCCCTTCTGCTCCACTTTGAGGGCTGAACCAGGCACTTAACTCTGACAATAATCCATCTTCTGTGAGTGTCACACCAAAGACATAAGGACGTGTTGTGACAAGGACTCAATACTTCATCTTCTTGACACAACATAAGCTAATTCAGGAAATGGGTGCCACGTTTACAGTGAAGGATCCCTTCATCTGTTAGGCTGTATTTCATTTATCATTTCAAACACTCTTGATGGTATATGACTACAACTTTTTACCAATACCGTCAGTATAGGGGACAAAAGCTCCAGTGCGGCTTTACACGTTACTGCTTCTTGAAAAATGTCAAATCCTGGAGCTTATTACTAAGTCCTTGATTTAAAATAACCCTCTCCTGGGCTTCCTAGTGTGTGAGCCAACTGTATTCAACACTGTCTGCTCTCTGGCCATCACTTTAATGAGGACAAAACCTCTTCTTTCACCTTACGCTTCCACAGAGGACATTATATATAGGATGAGTCACATTTCAGACCACTGCAGCCCTATGTTTACTCAAATATCCTTTGTCCTCTGTCTTTGTGCCAGCTTTGTCTCTTGTGTATTGGGTGCATGTCTTGTCCAGTGACAGTCTGCGAGTTGTGCAGGGACCATAATCGGATCCATGGGTGAGCGGTGGAGAGACTCTTGAGAGTCAGAGGAGACAAATTCATCAGAGTCCTCCCTGGACTGCCCACTCTGTCAACTTGGAAACAAACACGATTAATGTGTTGTTGACTGGGCTTGTGTGAAGTGTGAACTTAAAGGAGGCATGGGGGGAATACACAAAAGAAATTAGAAAACACAAATAATGACAGAAGTAACGTGGGCCTCTTGATGTGCAGCAGAGAGAGAATGGAATATTAATTTGTGTATGGTTTTATAGACAGTACTCTTGTTATATTCAGTTATTTATCTTTCATGGCAATTATGTTTATAATTGCACTTTAAGTAATGGAAGAAAAGTAGTTTATATGTGAAAGGTTGCTTCTGGAAGCAGTGGCATATCTCTGTTCTTCTCACTTTCTGTGTGTGTGTGTGTGCATGAACCTGCATCATTACCTAGGTTTATATTTATTTCTGGAGATCGCACCGTCACTCAGCTCCTCCAGCATACATTTGGTGTCTATTTTTTCTGCCTGCCCTCCTTTTCCTCCCTGGCATTTCCGTAGTTAATATTCACCACATGTCTCGGGTTAAATCATTTTTACACAGCAGTGGACTCATCTCCCACACAGCTGTCATTTTAATGGTTGTTTGTCCAAGAGGAGAGGCCGAGCGGGAACTACAGTAACAGGCATGGGTTATTCGCAAGGTCACCTATCACCCTAATGTAACGTCCAATGAGAACTGTGCTCAGAAAGCTGGGCTGTAGAGATTTGTAGAGAGAGAGAATGAAATGTTGGCAACTGCACTGAAGTCCTCCTTACCTTTCTGTCTCACCTTGACAATAATGCCAATTTGTAATTTTCATCTGGCAAGCAAGGGCTGTCCTCATGAACATAATATTTGGAAGGGAGACTATAATTTATACTCTGCATGAACATAGCTTCAGTCAAGTCAAGCCTCTCTAGTGCCCAGCAGTCAGCAGTATTAATGCTTCTCTATTGCCCTCTTGTGGTTTCCCCACTTATCAGCATCACCTCTTACCTCTAAAGTGAAACACGGATCGTTTCTGTATCTATCACCTCTTGTGCGACATGTCTGTTAACCAAGAAAACATGAATTGTAAATAATCTTGTTTATTGGATTGTCAGAATTGAAAAACTTTGAAAATAAACTGTGTATAGCTTGACATGTTAACATTTTATGACGTAAAGAGATGCTCAAGAACTTAAATCATATAAAAACATATCTTGTATACTTCTAGTCTAGACATAAGAAAAATCAATACAAAAACTTAAACGTGTAAACATTGTTAAAACAACCATTCATACAATATTTTTGTAAGCTTTACAGAAACAGTACAGGAACACAGGTGCAATTTGCTGTTGTTTTTCTCAATCACTGGGGCTCTAAATAATGGTCCATTACAACAAAGAGTTAATTTTACCACCTCCATGATTCAATTTCAAGATTCTGTGTTATTAGTGCAGTCGGAATTAGTTGTCATTCATCTTTTCATTTTATACTGTAAGCTAGCTAAATCCATCCTTATTTCAGTGCAGGTTCACAACCTTTGTATTTTACAATTCAGATAATAAGATGGGGTTTTAGTGGACCCCCACTGCACCTGCAGAGTATTATCCCCTTTTTCATTCTTTTTTTTAAATCTATTGTCCGTATGAACAGAACTAATTCAAAGTGAAGGTGTCCCCTCGTCTCCGCTCTGGCTCCAGCTCTGAACTCTGTTGTGTTGGCTCTACCTGGGAGGTGCAGTTTCTGAGTTCGCCTCTTAGCTCAGACAGCTGCTGAGCGTGGCTGGAGAGAGTCCCATTGACTTGCACGAGAAGCCCATTCGATTGTCTCTCCAACTCCTCCCTGATTCTTTCCAGGTCCTCTGCCAAGGAATTCAGGCCTTTACACTGGTCTTCCACACTGGAAACACGCCCTCCAACCTCAGTTACCTCTTTCTGGACCCCCATAGCTGTGCTCCGGCAGCCCCGCACCTCCTCAGCTAGCCGCCTCTTCATCACTTGCAGCTCGCCTTTAACTCGGGTCAGTCTGCGCTCACCTGCCCCGAGCATGGAGGCCTGATGTCCAACCAGCTGCACCACACCCTTTATCTGCTGGGCCAGACGAGCCTCTCTCTCATGCCAGGAGCTGTTGGCTTGGCCCACCTGGTGGACCACTGTCCCCAGGGAGTCCTGGAGGCCTTTGAGGGTGCGGTTGACTGAGCGGACATTGAACTTGAGGATTGTTAGCTCTCCCTCGATGGGATAATCTCCCTCTGCTTGTTC